>NW_027424968.1:45509-62971 GCF_003597395.2 Chelonoidis abingdonii
AAAACCCCCTTCTCTCTGCTTACAAGCAGCTAGCAGAGAAAAAGAAAAATAATATTCCTGCTGGCTTTTGGATTCTATCTATCCCACCTCTGCCACCATGTCATAGTATTCTATCCCCAATCTGAACCTTAGCGTCCAAAAAATTGGGGTACCAGCATGAATTCCTCTAAGCTTAATTACCAGCTTAGAACTGATAAGCTGCCACCAATCAGGACTTTGAGTGCCTGATAAACTCTGGTCTCCCCAAAAGCTTCCCTGGGAACCCCCAAGATCCAGACCTCCTGGATCTTAACACAAGGAAAGTAAACTCTTTCCCTCACCAGTGCCTCTCCTAGGCTTTCCCTCCCTGGGTTACCCTGGAAGATGCTGTGATTCAAACTCCTTGAATCATAAAACAGAGGCTTTCCACCTCTACCCCTCCCCACTTCCCCTCACCCAGAGGCAATACAGATTCAAGCTCCGTGAATCTAAAACAAAGAGGAAATTTACCTTTCCCTTCTCCCCACCAGTTCCCTGGTGAGTACAGACTCAATTCCCATGAGCCTCAACTAGGGAAAAAATCAAACAGGTCTTAAAAAGGAAAACTTAATAAAAAGAAAGAAAAAAAAGTAAAAGTTGTCTCTGTAATCTAGGTGGTAAATATTACAGGGTCTTTCAGCTTATAGACATCAAAAAAAAACCTCCCCCCAGCAAAAATACAATTTAAAATACTTCCAGCAAACTACACATTTGCAAATACCGAAAACAATTAAAAGACTATAACCGCCTTTCTACTTAATACTCACTATTCTGAATATATAAGAGACTGTAGCAGGGAGATTGGCAAGAAACCTGGTTGCATGTCTAGTCCCTTTCAGGACCCAGAGAGAACAAAGCAAAACCCAAAAACCACAAACAAAGGCTTCCCTCCATCGAGATTTGAAAGTATCTTGTTTCCTGATTGGTCCTTTGGTCAGGTGTTTTTGGTTCCCTGTTTGTTAACCCTTTACAGGTAAAAGAGACATTAACCCTTAACTATCTGTTTATGACACATATACTTTTCAATGTTTTTCTGCTTTAACCCCCAGGTATGTACCTGTTGGACAATCAAAGGAGCTACTTCATTCCTATGGACCTCAAATCAGAATTCAACATATATATTTTATACTAACACTCTTTATACATTGTTTAAAGAAAATACCTGTGTACTAATTGTATGTTTCTTGTTAACCTGAAACCACGGGTGGAGACATTAAGTAATCTTTGACTACTGGCTACTGTGCTTATCTTGTCTTGCTGCTAGACCTATCCAGGGGCTTGGGACTACCTATCCCATCGTTTCCCTCTGCCCATGGAAAATCCATGTAATCCACTGTAATCAGTTGTTTGGTAGTGTCTCTGAGCCTAATAAGCTAGGTGACAGTCCGCCAGCACTGTGTGTAATAAACCCACGTGCTTGATTCTACACAGTGTCCATTTTCTTCCTTCAGTGCCTAAATTTCCACTGGTAAAATCATAAAATCATAGAAATGTTGGGCTGGAAGAAACCTTGAGAAATCAAGTCCAGCCCCACGTGCTGAGGCAGGACCAAGTAAACTAGGCCATTCCTGGCTGATGTTTGTCCAGCCTGTTCTTAAAAATCTCCAGTGATGGGATTCCACAACTTCCCTTAGAAATCTGTTCCAGAACTTAACTCCCCTGAAAGCCAGAAAGTTTTTCCTATATCTAATGTAAATGTCCGTTGCTGCAGAATAAAACCTTCAGTGGACACGGAGAACAATTGATCACAGTCCTCTGTCTAACAGCTCTGAACATATTTGAAAACTATCAGACGACCCGCTTCTTGTCTTCTCTTCTCTAGACTAAACGTGCCCAGCTTTTTAACCTTTCCCCATATGTCAGGTTTTTTAAAACCTTTTATCATTTTTATTGTTCTCCTCTGGACTCTCAGATTTATCTAGGTCTTTCTTTAAGTGTGGCGTCCAGAACTGGACACACTACTCCAGCTGAGACCTCACCAATGCCAAGTAAAGCAGGACAATTACCTCCCCTGTCTTACATAGGACACTCCTGTTAATACACTCCAGAATGATATGAGCTTTTTTTTTTTTGCATCTGACTCACATTGTTGACTCATATTCATTTTTTGATCCACTATAGCCCCCAGATCTTTTTCATCAGTACTGTCACCTAGCTGGTTATTCCCCATTTTGTAGTTGTGCATTTGACTTGTCCTTCCTAAGTGTAGTATTTTCCACTTGTCTTTATTGAATTTCGTCTGGTTGATTTCAGACCAATTCTTCAGTTTGTCAAGGTCATTTTGAATTCTAATCCTGTCCTCCAAAGTGTTGCAACCAAATGTTATAAGCATACTCTCTGCTCTATTATCCATATCATTAATGAAAACACAGGTTGTACCTCCTTTATCTTGACTTCCCTCGTCTGGCGACATCCCTGCTCTGGCATTGTCAGCGACACCTTGAATGCTTCAGGGCTGGAGCACTCATGGGGAAAAGCCAGTGGCCCTGGGCTTAGAAACTCCTCCCCCACCCTCCCAGAGCTTCTGAAGCATGGAGTTAAATCTCAGGGAAGGAGGGAGAGTAGCAGAGATGGGGGGGGTGCTGGGGGGTAGAGGAAGGGTTGCTGCAGAGCGTCGTGCCAGAGTGGCATTGACTGAGACGGGATTGTGGTGGGGGACTAGTGAGGGGGTCTCCGGAATCACCCTGCCCCTTTCCCCAAGCACCCCCCCATTCCCTCTCAGTCAATACCACCCCGGCTACAGGGCTGTGCAGCTGCCCTGCCTCTTCTGCCCCAGCACCACCACCCCCAACCCCACTCAGTCAATGCTGGCCCCTCCGCTGCCAGAGTGGAGTTCTGCAGCCAGCAGCAGAGGGGACAGCATTGACCACCCCTGCTTCGGCAAATTCCCTGGTTCAGGGCCTGTCGGGTCCCAAGGGTGCAGGACCAGAGAGGTACAACCTGTATTGAACAGTACTGGAAGCAGAACTATCCCCATCACAGCCGCTCTAGATACGTCCTCCCAGTGTGACAGCAAACCATTGATAACTACACTTTTAGTACTGTCTTTCAACCAGTTGTGTACCCACCTTGCAGTAGTTTCACGTAGACCATATTTCCCTAGTTTGTTTATGAGAATGTCATGTAGGGCTTTGTCAAAGGCATCCCTAAAATCCAGAGTAAACATTTTCAGTGCTTCTCCCCATCCAGTAAGCTAGTAACCGTGTCAATGAAGGAAATTATGTTCATGTGACATTCTGTACCTTGAAATAGCACTCTGTAATCCGCATATTCATCATTCCTATGTGGTTGTGATATTTCATACAAAGCATGCCATATGAGATATCATTTGAAAAGTCATGATCTGATGAAACCCAGTTTTCTGTCAAAATATATATAACATTAGTGCGTATGAAGCTATGAGATTTTGCTGTATGGTTGTTACTGACATATGTTGTAAAATTGACAGTCTCCACTACAAAGGTGGGGAGGTAACCTCGGCCAGGGAAGTTGTAAAAAGGATTTACAATTCAATGACAGTTGGACAAGCATTACACAGTGGGGATTGCTCAACTCAGTTGCACAAGACCACCAGGGGGATTGCTCAACCCTGAGACCAGTGGTGAGCTGAAGTCAGTTCCCACCAGTTCCCAAGAACTGATTGCTATAATTAGACCTCTGTGGAGAACCAGTTGTTAAAGGGCCAGGGGGTTGGCAAAGAACTCCAGTCCACAGGCTGGACCATCCTGTTGCTCCCAGGATTCCCAGATGGGGAAGCTGAGGCTCCCCGGGCCCCTCCCCCGCTTTCCCCCAGCTGCAGCATGGCCAGCCACTGGCACCAGCTGGGCAGCTCAGCTGAGCTTGGGAGTCGTCCTCCTGCTACTTTTTGAATGGCCTAGCAAGGTGTGGGGAGGTGCTGCAAGCTCCAGGGTTCACCAGAGGGGAGAGGACGGGAAGGAGCAAGTGGGGCAATTGGCCCAGGCCCTGCAGGGACCCCTGGCCCCACAAGGATGTTTCTCCCAGGCTCTCCCCAATTTCCTCACCCCACAGAGCCGCAGCATGGCCAGCAGCTGGGCAGCTCAGCTGAGCTCTGGGCTGCCGGCAAGGTAAGAGGGTGGGGGCCGCAAGCTCTGGGGCCGCGGGGGGGGCAAGTGGGGCAATTTTCAGGGGCCCCCGATCGCGTGAGTACCTCTCCCCCCGCCCCGGCCGCTCCCCTGCTTCCCTCCCCTTAAATCAGAACTTTTTATAGGGAACTGGTTGTTAAGATTTTGGCAGCTCATCAGTGCCTGGGACTCAGTAAAGCTCACCAGGGTATGTCTGGGCAAGTCTGTTCTAAGCACATGGACTAAGGATATAAATTAGGGGATAGCAGCTTAGCCTTTCTCCTCCCCCACCTACACTGGAACCAACAAGAATACTGAAAAGACAGAAAACTTCAACAGATGAGACTGGTCCAGGCTTAACAGAGAAGCCTGTGTATTATGAACTGTAACATCCAGTGGGGTGAGAAAGCTGCTTGATCTAAATACTCTGGGGCAGTGAATTATATGGGCCTGTGGTGCCCGGGCTCCTGCAAATTTAGGGGTCAGGGGGCCCAGCTCCACCAAAGTTCGGGTCTGGGTCTCTCCCCTGGTCTCACCTGCTGCCCCTGTGTGCTTCCCCTGAGCATCCCTGACTGCCCTGGGCAGAGGGCAGCTGCCCTGCCGTTCCGCACTGCGCTACCTCATCGGTCACTGCAGGGGCAGGCTGAGATGGCTGCTGCATCCGTGGGGGACGGAGGGCTTATTCTGGTTGGAACTCCTGAGCAGCAGTCTTGGGGGCTTGGGTGAGTACTGTGCCAGGGGGGAGAGGGCTGGGGGAAGTCGTCCTCTCTGGCCCCCCTACCCCAGCTCCAGGGCAGACTTCCTGCTGCACGCCAAACTCCTCATCCCTGGCCCCGCCTCATACCCCACACTCCCCTGCACTCCAACCCATCGCCGCAGCCCAGAGCCCGCACCCATCCCGCACCCTGCACCCAAACTCCATCTCAGAGCTCGCACTCCTCCTACACCAAAACTCCCTCCCAAAACCTTAGGTAGGTGGGTGGGTGGATGGGGGGCAGGACTTGGACCCATTCTGGGCATCACCAAAAATTATACAAACCTGCCGCCCCTGTAAATACTGTCTGGAGTAATATGGTTTAAGATATAGATTGTGCACTTATTTATGTTTTCTTTCAAAACTATCTCTGACCTTTTAGGACTACCGCTTATCATCACTTAAAATCTGTCTTTCTGCAATTAATAAACCTGTTTTATATTTACCTGAAAAGGTGTATTCTTCTTGAAGTGCTTGGGAATTCTCAGCTCAGTTACAAAGGTTGGTGCATGTCCTCTCCACTCTGAGGGACAGGCGGACTGGGTAGTAAACTTACACCAGTCAAACTTCTGACCAGGGCAAGATGGTACAGCTGTGGGGTGTAAGGTTGGGGAGTTGGGGGAAATTAGCTGAAGGCAGAGCCTCTCTTTTGTTGGTTCACGAGTAGAATTCATGTAACTCAGTTGGGTGTGTTCCTGCCTTGGATGTCTATGTAAGTGTAATACTTGCCAGAGGTTTATAGTTTGTCACAGCATCACAGTGTGAGAGGAAGCCCAGACTGGTGGGATAGGGGGCTCACTAGTACCCCAGTTTCAGGTTGTACCCCAGGGATCCCATCAGAGTTGGTTTGGCATGATTTGTGCTTGGCAAATCCATGCTAGCTGTTCCTTATAACCCAATTATTCTCTAGGTGCTTACAACTGATTGTTTAAGATTTTTTTCCTGTATCTTTCCAGGTGTCAAAGTTAGGATTGTTAATCTATAATTCCCCTGGTTCTCTTTGTTTCCCTTTTTAAAGATAGCTACTGTGTTTCCCCTTCTCCAGTCCTCTGAGACCTCACCCATAGGCACAGAACACCCTTATGTACATAAATATTTGCCTGTGAACAGGTGCACTGCTGCTTCAGTCCAGTCTCCTGGGCACCTATCTCCTGCCTATGCCCTAGAGGGATCCTCACACTAGGCATCCCCATCTATCCTGCCTGTGGGACATTTGGCCCAGTGGGCATGCACAGAAGCAACCTACTGGATTGGGTCCTGCACAAAATCATGCCTGTGTAATAGGAGGTTCCCTCACCCCCAATACCTTTTATCCTAGTGGTTAAAGACTCACCTGGGGTAGGAGAGACGTGAGTTCAAATTCCTTCTGCCAGCTGCAGAGGAGCTAGAAAAATTTGTATAGGAGGGGTGCTGACAGCCATTGAACCAAACTGTAAACCCTGTATATGATGGAAACCATTTCAAGTCATGGGATGTGACAGCACATGCCGTGCCCCTCGTTCCAGCATGTATGGCACACGGGGGAGAAAAAGATCTGAACTTGGGTCTTTCCCTATTTGTGTAGAATACCTGAGTGTCTGGCCTATGGGACAGGTCTCTCAGTGTTTCCTGCTGAAGCTGTTCCACTGTTTATGAAAACTGAAATAGTCCTTAGGCCAGGCAGAGAGTGAGACTGACTAATTCAGTGGTTAGAGCATCATATGGGAAACCCAATATGCTGTCCCCATGCTCCAATGCAGGGTGAATTATTCATACAACATGGAAGAGCTTCAAAAGGAGAGATTCAGAGAGACCCACATCAGAGTAACCAGCAGGGGTGGCTCCTGGCATCAGCACGCCAAGTGCGTGCTTGGGACGGCAAGCTGCGGGGGGTGCTCTGCCAGTTGCCGCGAGGGCAGCAGGCAGGTTGCCTTTGGTGGCATGCCCGTGGAGGGTCCACTGGTCCCACAGCTTTGGAGGACCTCCTGTAGGCTGCCGCTGAACCTCTCGCAGGCAAGCCACCAAAGACAGCCTGCCTGCCATGCTCGGGGTGGCAAAATACCTAGAGCCGCCCTTGATAACCAAGCATCTCAGCTCTCTCTTGGGAGGGAGGTTTTTTGTGAAAAAAAGCTAATGCTATGACAGGGTGCACAGCTGTGAATCTCGCGTGAGAGGAAATGCCTCCCTCCAGCCCAGACTCAGGCCTTTAAATCCCTTTGAGGGGCAGGGCTTAGGAAATCCCCCTTTTCTCAGCATTTCCGATTGACTAATTTAGACAGCTTCCTCCTCAGCAAGTGGCTTTTGTGGATCCCATTGTCAGGCCCCCATCTCTCTCCATGCAGTGTACATGGAGCCTGCACACCTCACTTGGGGCTGTCATGGGTTCCATTAGGCTTCAGGCTCCCTATGCACTAGGTGTTGCAATGCTGAGTCCAAGTCCCCTTTATCCCCCTCCCAGACCCTGTGGAAGGCCTCACTCAGGGCTGGATTCAGACTGAGGAGCTCTATGCCCATGTGCGGGCTCTGGTTCCTTGGGACCATGGCAGAATCTCAGCTTGCATCTAAAAAAAGAATAAGTCTCTAGCTCTTGTGGTTGTACAGAAAAGCTTGAAAATGTGACTTGAATGTGACTGACACAGTGACGCCTGCTTGAGTCTACAGAGAGCCTGAATAGAGCTATGAACAGGGGAGCTGTCCCATACAATGTAAGGTGAGCTAAGTCCCAGCTCCTCTTCTCTGAGGTCCCTGCCAACCCCTCCCAGCAGGGGGCTCTGTGTGTGCCAAGAGGGCAGAGCACAGTGAGCCTGTTCCCCCCTCCACCAAAGCAGAGACACCCTGGCTGCTGGGAAAGTACTTGGGGCACTCAGCCACCATCCCCACCTCTCTGAGTTCAAAAGGGGACCCTGAGAGGGGCCCTGCTGCTACTCAGGAAGGGAAGAAGGGAGCCCCAGGGCCCTATACCTAAGGGATGGGTCTCTGTGCCACCCCTACTCCAGGTGGCAGAGCCATCAAGAGCTCCATGTTGTGATGTCTAGAAGAGACCCAGAGAGATTCAGACAGGAGAAAGACTGACCTGAGGCTCCACCTTCCATGTTTCTGAAGCTGTATCTGTGCAGTTTCTTTCATCTATAGTATAAGCTGACCAGACCGGGATTCGGCTGCTCTCGCTGTACAAGGTTGCAAAATGATATGTTCCGTTATATTTCTGGCAAATGTTAGTTCTGTTTTTGGTGTCAAACCCTTGGGGCGCAGTTCCTCCATAGAAATAGTGTCTGCATTTACTGAAGGTGGAGTCCAGTTCAGCCAGCGCCAGCCCCGCCGAGAGCAAGGCAAAGCCCAGCAGTGCGAGAGGCCCCATGGCTCACAGTGTCAGAGCCAGTCCTTTTGTAGCTGCCACTTATACTGTTCCTTGGAGAGCCACCTCCACTGCCTATCTCGGGCTGAGTAATCTGTGGGCTTCCTGCCAGGGCTTTCCGAGGGCTGGGCTGGGCCATATAGCCACGGCCCTGAGCTGAGGCAATTCAGGGCTTGACAAGCGCTGTGCAAATATTCGGTTTAGTTGAAGGGCCCGCAAACTGGGGAAAAAGACTGATTTTGGGTCAACCCCAAATGAAAATGTTTCAATTTTTTTGGTGAAACTAAATGTTGCAAAATGTTTTATTTCATATTGACCAAAATGTTTCATTTCAATTTCAAAGCTTTTAAAATATATTTAATTTAAAAAAAAAAAATAACATTGACGAGAAATCCGAAACAAAATGTCTTTCCAAAACAAAAAGTTGAAACATTTAGTTTCATAAAAATTCGAAAAGAAACTGTTATAACATTTCCCAAAAATTGTTTTCTTTCTTTTTTCTTTCTTTCTTTCTTTTTTTTTTTTGACTGAAACAATTAGACAAAAGCAGCTCAAATTCATGAATTGTTTTGGTTGACCAGGATCTGCATTTTTTGAAGCAAAAACGGTTTTGCATTACAAATGTGCCCATCACAAACCTTCCAGGAGCTGAATGCATAGCAGGAGGTGAGCATCTCATTCCAGTCTCTGCAGCTGTAGGTCCTCTACACTGGCTGACTCCTTTGGTTGGACTTGTGTTCAGCGGAGCCCAGTTCCCCCCTCAATGGGCCCCATCCCTGAACCAAATGTTGCAGTGTCTGTGCAAAAACACTACAGCCAGAGGCACTGACTTTCCACATTCCCAGGGGTGCTTGGCCTCACTCTGCCCCAGACCCCACCCCTACTCCACCCCTTCCACCAAACCGTCACCCTGCTCTGCCCCTTTCCGCCCCATTCAGCCCCCTTCTCCCACCTTTTCCTGCCTCCACTCCTCTCCCTATCCCCAGTGCCTCCGGCATGCCACTGAGCAGCTGATTGTGGTGGGCTGGAGGCACTGGTAGGGAGGTGGAGGAGCTGACCCGTGGGGCTCGCCATTGGGCAGGAAGGTTGCGGGGTCGGGGAGGAGCTGATTCATGGGGCTGCCAGTGGGTGCTCAGCACCCACTATTTTTTTTCTGTGGGTGCTCCAGGGTTGGAGCACCCATGGAGTTGGCCTCTATGACAACAACTGCAACAAACCAGAGTCCTGGCACATCTTGAAGGGAGTATAGAGGTACTCAGACACTTCCCCACAGCCATATAAGGAGTAATCATTTGCTAGCACCCCCATTGACCTACCCCGATCACCCAGCAGTGAGTGCTGTATACATCCACATGGACACACTCAGCCCAGCCAAACACCCTGAGCATACATCAATGCAGCAATAAAACCCCTGTGGTAGTGAGTCTCAGAGTCTGGGTCAACGGACTCTGACTTGTGAGCTAAGGCTGCAGGGCTAGAAATAGCTGTGTAGACACTGGGGGTCAGGCTGAAGCCCAGGCTTCAAGCCTTCCCCCACTCACCAGGTTTCAGAGCCCAGGTGCAGCTGTGCCACTGTAGCACTTCCGTAAAGATGCTATCTATGCCTACAGGAGGGCTTCTCTTGTCAATGTAGGTACTCCACCTCCCCAAGAGGCAGTCGTATGTTGATAGGAGCAGCCCTCCCATTGACATATCGCTGTCTACCCAAGGTTTAGGTCAGTTTACCTGCATCACTCGGGATGCGGATTTTTCACACCCCTGAGCAACAAAGTTATACCAAAAGCAGCAGAGAATCCTGTGGCACCTTATAGACAAACAGACGTTTTGGAGCATGAGCTTTCGTGGGTGAATACCCACTTCATCACCCACGAAAGCTCATGCTCCAAAACGTCTGTTAGTCTATAAGGTGCCACAGGATTCTCTGCTGCTTTTACAGATCCAGACTAACACAGCTACCCCTCTGATACTTGACAAAGTTACACCAATGTAAGTTTATAGTGAAGACCAGGCCTGATTCTCAGTTTGTTCCCTTCACAGACTGCCTCCTTGTCTACACTACTAATTACGTCATCCTAACTTATGTCAACATATAGCTACCACAGTTATTAAATCGTTTGTATGTGTGCACACTTGGTTCCTTGTGTCAGCAGTGTGCATCCCCTGATCACAAACATCTACAAGACTATTTTTAGCCCTGCAAGCCCAAGTCAGTTGACCTAGGCTCTGAGATTTAACACCCCATATTTTTGTTTGTTTGTTTGTTTGTTTTTGCTGTGTAGCCGTATCCTGAGAATACAGACAGAGAATGAACACATGGTCACCTGAACAAGAGACTCCTAAACTGCCCTAAGCTACTCACCACAAAAAACACCTGCCCCATCAACAGAGACCATAATACACACAGGCAACCTCCTACCTACTCCACAGTTCCTAGTGGGCAGCACAGTCCCAGCCAGCCCAATTCTATGCACGTGGCATGAGAATGATGTTCTGGGAACATTGCCTTTTACAGTGACACCCACCCACATAGCTCATGGCCCCATGAGGCCCTGCCGCGTTTGGGATCTGGAACACAGTTACTCAGGAATTGTCCTATTGGACCAGACCAGGGCTCCACCAGCCCCATCTCCTGTCTCTGATTGTACCCAGCACCAGCTGCTCCAGAGGAAGGCTTTTAGGGGATCATCTGCCCCTGGGAAGTTCCCTCCTGGCCCCCAAGATTTAGAAGTTGGGGTTTGTTCACCCAGAAGCAGGAGGGTTTGGTTTCCTAAAGATCTCCTATTTTTTTAAAAATCTCACTTTACAACCTAGCCCCTCAACTTTCTCTACAGTCACCAATCTGGTGTGAGTGGTCCCACCTCTGGGTCCCTATGCTCCCAAGTCAACTGGGTCTGGATAGAGTCCAGTCACTGTTTCTAGCTCTGGGTCTTACTCAGTCTTCTTGACTGATATCCTCCATTCGGACCTGGGATTCCATGATCCAGCCACCCTGGACCCCGTAACCAGTATCCATTTGAGCCTCCCTGAGCCCCCATCATTTACACACGCTCTCTCAGAGCAACGCCTTAGCTGTGGTGCTCTGACTTCAAGCTCAACACCTTCAGGGACAACATGGCAGGAAAGCAGGGCACACAGGCTCAGCCAAAGAATCTCTAAGGTAGTCTACATAAAAAATTTACTTAGGTATAGCTACTTCTCTCAGGAGTGTGAAAAATCCACATCCCTGAGTGAAGCAGTTAAACTGATCTACTCCCTGGTGTAGACAGTGCTAGGTCAACAGCACAATTCTCCTGTCAACCTAGCTATCACCTCTCGGGGAGTGCAGTTCCTACGCCAATGGAAGAAGCCCTCTCATTGGTGTAGTGTCTACATGGAAGCCCTACAGCTGCAGCAGTGCAGGTGTGCCACTGTAGCAGTTTATGGGCAAGTCTACACTTAAAAGGTTGCATCGGCACAGCTGTGCAACTTTAGCGCTTTAGTGAAGATGCTACTATGCCAGTGGGAGACTTTCAATGGGTGAGGCTGGCTCCCAGAGTCAAGGATTGGAGTGAGCTAGCAGATCACCAGTTCAGATAACACCAGACGGGAACGTCACACCCTGGGGGGTGAGCTAAGCACCAGGAGACAAGGTCTCACTGCACGCCTACTGACAATATGTGGTGAGCATTTTGTTCTGTTTAATTCTTGGGAAGGAATGAGTCACTGGTTAAGAGCCCTGTCCTGATAAGAATGATTCTGGGGAAAGGGCTATAAGTTTCATTACTTTAGAGTCAGTGGTTCACACCCAGCTCAGCCCGGATCTGGGATAAAAGTCAATGTGAGGCTTTTGTTCTGAAATGTGGAAATCTGGCCAGCCTCAGGTCCCGAAGAAAAGGTATTGAAAAGTAAAGTACGAAGCACTGTTTCCAGTGTTCTTCTTTGGAGTCCTATTTCTTTTCCCCAGGAAAAAAAGCTGAACCAGCTGATAAAGCTAAGTATTGTTTATAGTTAAAGGGAAGAGGACCAAGGGATCGCTAGTTTGTACCAAAGTCCATCCACCATTTCTCCCTGTGCTGAGAAGCCCTCACTCTGGACACATACTCTGGTCCGTCTCCATCCTGCTCTCATGTTTCACTAAGGCCTGCTCTGGTCTATACTTGGGTTCACCCCAGTTCATCCATCAATGGCCTATGACTGTGTAGCTGCACAGCTTCAAGCTTGTGGGGCAGGCAGGCAAATCTGGTTCAAGCAGGGTGAATATCCACCCATGCACTTGGCACCACTCCTGCCCAGCAGTAGGGATTTGCTTCAGTTACTGGCTCCAATGGCTGAATCTCCAGGAAACACACTGCCAAGGATACCAGCACAGCCAGAGACTTAGCTCTGCCTCAGGCCATTCCCAGCCACTGGCAGCTTTCAGTGCTTCTCAGTCATTCCCGGGGTTCCTTGAGTTAGTTGTCTGGGCACTTCAGCAGGCCACAGATTGGCTTTTTCTCGGTGATGTGGTCAGTGACTCAGTTCCTGAGGATTTGTCAAAGAATCTGCACTTTGGGTTTATCTCACCAACAGCCCAAAGATGTAATGACACCCTGACCAGTTCTGCATGTAAGTACACAGCAGGCAACACAAGCCATTGACTTGCTCTAGCCACATTCCTGGATGGGGGATTTTAACACTAGCTTCACGATCATCCTCTTCCTACTACTTTGTGTTTGGTCACGTGAACCATGTGGCTTGGGGGAGGAACAGGTGGCCCATGTGGCCTGGGGAACAGTGTGTCACCTGGCAGCAGGAAACAGGCAGCCCATGAGGGAACAGCTAGCTTGCGTGGTCAAGGGCTGGGACAGGATCATGTGGCTGGGTGGCAGCACAACCCCAGCCTCCCCGGCCCCAGAGCACTGGGCAGCGCGGCCCCAGCCTCTCCCTGTCCCAGAGCACCAAGTGATTGGACAGCACAGCCTCAGCATCCCCGGGCCACACCGCCTGACCTGACCCCCCTCTGGCATGTCCTCCCTCCCCACACCAAGCTGCCAGCCCCAGTGCTGGGCAGGTGGCAAGGCCAGAGAGGCCCCACCACCAGGAGGATGGGCAGCGGAGGTGGCGTTGCCCCCAGCCTGCCTGCCCCAAGGGCATGGGAACAGCAGGCAGGAGGGGACCTAGAGGTGGAGCATGGGCGGGAACACGTCAGGCAGCTTGGGAAGGCAGAGCCTTCCTGTGCCTATGGTACCTGCCGCCCGTGCTCCAAAGGGTTCCACTGTAAGTGCTTCAGAGGATGGATTTCTCCTGACACACAAACTGACTGTATCAAATTCACCTCCTGTTTCTCCCCCAGGCCTGTAGCCTGGGTTGTCACAATGACTCTTCTGTCGCTGTTCAGGGGCTTTAATGTACTTGTTTAGCCTCCATGGGAGAAATGGACTAGCACGGGGACCCCCAGATCCTTGGTCTGAAGACTCTAAGTGGCTCTTTAGGGTTCATTTAAGGGTTGTGAATCCCCTTCTCTCTATCTAAGGTGTTGACACCATTCCTCTCTGCTGCCCATTCCAAAGGCTCCTTTCCCATTCAGTATGCTCATGTGCATGTTTAATGGGACACCCCAGCGTCTTCAAAGCCTAGAGTTTGACACCCTATGTGGCTTGTGTTTGAGCTCATGATGTATAGGCCCTGCCACACTAGCAAGGACCCCAGCAATTTTGGTGTCCGGTGAGCTCCTGGAGACTCAACGGTGGGTCACTTACGCTGGAGGGAGAGGGGAGGTTGTGCCACCACAGCAGGAAGGATGGTGTTGATGGTCTGTGTATTGCCTGGGGATGACTCAGGGAGGCAGTGTGCAGGGTGTGATGGATGGGGTGACAATGGCCCCATGCAAAGGCATACAGTAAAGAGCGCTGTCCCAGGACCTTACCCCTGCTATCCAGGACCAAGGGTGAAGCACACAATCACCCTGGCCCCTACTACCAACTCAGCTCTGCCTAGGCTCTAATCCTGTCCCCATCCCCAGGGTATTACAGCAACATGGCTGCCTTTCCCATCTGTGGCGCCAGGATCTAGCTGACAGCTATCTAACCCTGGAATGCAGGCCCATCAGACAAGCTGGCCATGGTCCACAGCCACTAAGATGATCCCCAGGTGAAGATTTCAGACCTCAGGGGTCCAGGTGCGACTAGAAGCCCTTATGATAGTGGATGCCCTAGGGACAGGAGAAGGAGGCCCTGGCCTCCTGAGGAGAGTGGAGGAAGCAGAAGTGTACAGGAAGCAAGGGACCAGAAGGGAGCCCTCAGTCCAGTGGCTGGGCCACAGGGAACATGAGACAGCAGCCAATGGGAAGGTCTGGGCCCCAGAGGAGAGATGGGCAAGACAGAGGAGGAATTGACAGGGGCGCTCAGAGCAGAGGCAGGTCTGGGCTCCAGAGGAGAGATGAGAGAGACAGAGGAGGAAGTCCCAGTTCATAGGAGAGACGGGACTGGGTCACGAAGCACAGACGCCTGATCTGGAGATGGAGAAAGCTGGCAAGGGCCCAAAGCTCTGAAGAGGGTTGAAATCATTGGGTGCTGCAGACTGACCTTGGTCAGTGGGGAGGGGAGGCAGCAGCTCCGCAGAGTGCGCTGTCCAGTCAGCCTTGGGGGAACTGTGAGAGAGATGATCTGTGAGATGCTGGGACCTGGGTGTCTGGCAGGTGGCAGCCCACAGCACTGCAAGTGCCAATGCCCTTGGAAGTGGAACAAGGGCCAGGCTTCTCCTGCTCAGACAGAGTCCAGGAGGCAGCTGGATGCTTGCTCCTGGAGCAGGCTACTGTGTCCCAACAGCAGCACTGCCATGCGGGAGGGGAGTCATCACAGCTAAGGGCCAGGGGACAGAGCAACATTGCAGAGTCCGATAAGGAAAGGGCTTCCATCGTGAAATAGCCCCTGGCCTCCTGTGGAGAGAGCATGAGCAAGGCTAATGGTGAGAACATAAGAGCTGCCAGATTGGGTCAAGACCAATGGTCCATCTAGCCCAGTATCCTGTCTCTGATAGTTGCCCAGGCTACTGCTTCAGGGGGAGTGAACAAACCAGGGAAAATATGGAGTGATCCACCTCTGTCTTCCAAGTCCTAGCTTCTGGCCATCAGAGATTTAGGGTAACCCCGAGAAGGGGGTTGTGTCCCTGACTGTCTTGGCTAAAAGCCACTGATGGACCTATCCTCCAGGAACTTCTGCAGTTCTTTTTAAACCCAGTTATTCTTTTGGCCATAAGAATACCCTGTGGCAATGAGTTCCAGAGGCTAATTGTCCATCCTCTGCAATGAGGACAGATGCAAAGAATTCATTTAACATTTCTGCAATGGCATTGTCTTCCTTGTGTGCTCCTTTAACATCTTTGTCTAGTGGTCTCACACCCTGTTTGCCAGGCTTCCTGCTTCAGAAATACTTTAAAAATGTTTATTGTTAGTTTTTGTGTCTTTAGCAAGTAGCTTCTCACATTCTTTCTTGGCCTGCTTTATACTTTTACACTTAATATGCCAGAGTTTGTGGTCCTTCCTGTTATCCTTACTAGGGTTTGACTTCCAAATTTTAACGGATGCCTTTTTGCCAGGTGTGGAGCAGGTCACAGGAACACCAATGCAAGTCCGTGAATGGGTGGCTGAGTGTGACTGTTATAAACATGAGTTACCACAGCTGAGCTGTTCTTGGCTCCGTGACTGACAGAACGAGCAGGGGTGTGTCATAAACAGATAGTTAAGGGTTAATGTCTCTTTTACCCATAAAGGGTTAACTAGCAGTAAACCTGGAACACCTGACCAGAGGACCAATCAGGAGACAAGATACTTTCAAATCTGGGTGGAGGGAAGCCTTAGTTTGTGTTTTTGGGTTTTGCTCTGTTCTCTCTGGGTTCTGAGAGGGGTTAGACATGTAAGCAGATTCCTCCAATCTTTCTGAAAAAAATCTCCTCTGTTCAATTTAGTAAGTACCAGTTAGAAAGGCGGTTTTAGTCTTTTGATTATTTTCTTTATTTGCAAATGTGTATTTTGCTGGAAGGATTGTATCTGTGCTGGGGGGAGGACTCTCCCTAGTGTCTATAAGCTGAAAGACCCTGTAACATTTTCCAACTTGATTGTACAGAGAGAATTTTTAATTTTTCTTTCTTTTATTAAAAGCTTTTCTTTTTAAAAGACCTGATTGATTTTTTCCCCTTGTTAAGGCTCAAGGGAACTGAGTCTAAACACACCAGGGAGTGGTGGGGGGAAAGGAGGAGGGGGAAGGCGAATTTCCCTTTGTTTTAGATTCATGGAGCTTGAAACTGTCTATCTCTCCAGGATAGCCCAGGGACAGAAAGCCTGGGAGAGGACACGGTGGAGGAAGGGTTTATTTTCCCTTGTGTTAAGATTCAAGGAATTTGGATCTTGTTTCACCAGTGAGTTGGTGAAGCCTCTCCAGACGACCCAGGGAGGGAAAGTCTAACGGGGAAAGTGGGGGGGATAGTCAGTTCCTCCTTGTTTTAAGATCCAGGGGGTCTGGGTCTTGGGGTCCCCTGGGAAGGTTTTGGGGGGACCAGAGTGTACCAGGCACTGCAAGTCCTGGTTGGTGGCAGCGCTACAGGTTCTAAGCTGGTAATTAAGCTTAGAGGAATTCATGCTGGTACCCCATCTTTTGGATGCTAAGGTTCAGAGTGGGGGTTCATACCATGACAGGGTGCAAGGAGGAAAAGATGAGGGTGTAGGAGAAAAAAGCATCTCAGAGATCCATGCAGTGACCTGTGAGGCCTTAGACATGGGGAAGCTGCCTAGACAAAAGATAAGGAGGCAGAAAGGCCCAGACAATAAGCACGGTGCTGGCTGAAGGTGGCTTCTGCAAGGGGGAGCAGAAGGGCATCAACAGCTTCATTGTCATTACAGCCTCTTGGTTAGTAAAAGTGAAAAATTGGTGACACCCACAGCAGCAAGGGGCAAAATTGTGGCAAAAGTCCATGGCAAAATAGAAGGGATGGGGTATTCAGTTTTTTTTAACAAAAATAATTCAGTCAAAGCCTCAATTTTCTATCAAAAAACACCTTTGAAAGAACATTTTTAGCCAGCCAGTGATAGTGCAGAAATGACCTAAAACACTGCTGAGGTGCAGCTCTGCCACTGTAGCACTTCCGTAAAGATGCTATCTATGCCTACAGGAGGGCTTCTCTTGTCAATGTAGGTACTCCACCTCCCCAAGAGGCAGTCGTATGTTGATAGGAGCAGCCCTCCCATTGACATATCGCTGTCTACCCAAGGTTTAGGTCAGTTTACCTGCATCACTCGGGATGCGGATTTTTCACACCCCTG
>NW_027424969.1:0-13712 GCF_003597395.2 Chelonoidis abingdonii
ACTAAAATAATAATAGATGACTCTCACAGAGTGTCGGAGAAGCACTGGCGTTTCTGCGGCAGCATCCTACGAGCCCCGGCGGCTCTTAATAACTGTTCGACATCAAAGAATGAATCGGACCGGTGCCCATGAGGACAGTCCGGGATCGAGCATCCCCTGTGGGGGCGCCACTGATGTACTACGCCCGACCCACTAGCCCTCAGGCTAGTGCCAAACCCGCCAGCAAATCCCACGTGACGCTAGTTCACCGCCATAGCGTCGGGATCATGAATCCAACCGACCACTTGTCCAGCTCCTGGAAGAGGCGGACTGCCGCTGGTAGGCCCGGTTAAGGTTCAAGCGTTCTCTGGGATCAGTCCGGCGGGGTTTTGGGGTTTGTCTTTCCTGTTATCACTGGGTCTCCGTACCGCTTGGAGCTGAATACAGTCAGCGGTCCCCATCCTTTCCACGAATGGAATCCATACTCAGTCAATGTAAGAGGGTTCCATTCGACTCACCAAGTTCTTGAATTCCTGGTGTATACCTCCCTTTCACTGCTGTGCCTGCTTCCCACCACCCCACCATACACTCCTTGGTTCCCATATTTATGTTACTCGCACCACACTCCTCAAGTCTAGGCTCAAGCACGACCATTTCCACGGGTCAGAGTGGACAGGCAAACAACTATCCGCCACCAACCATACCACCGCCATTTCATGGAGTCTCTGGGTCTCGATTGCCGTGCTTCAATCTTCCTGAACTCCAATTGACTTTCGCTTAGCTGGGAATAGTTTTCTGCAGCTTTCTGCAATCAATCGTTAATAACCGTCGGCTTTCCTCCCTATAGGAATGGGTCAATGAGAGCCAGAAGCCATGTCTCGTTGGTCCAGGCCCCTGCACAGTGCTGTCCTCACAAAGCCAGGAGTTACGTCACATCACCCCCCGGTTCATTTTGTAAATAATGCGAGCACCGTCATGCTCGGTCATCCACACCTCCCTCTGGGTACTGTCCATAAGGTCCGTCATCTTTGGCCTATAGTCCTCACCACACCACAGGTCCTGAGCATCCTGATACTCAAGCAGCTGATTGTCTGTTATCCCCATCTGTTGGTTTCCACTGGGACTCCTGGTAAGCCTCTCCTGCTGGCTTTCCGTGGGGCATGTACTATAACGGTCCTTTGACTCACTTCAATCCATCTTAAGGGTTGAGGGTTTGTCTCCCCTTGACTCGTCCCCCAGCGTGCAGTATTCCCACCTGGACAACATCATGTGCATACGCCGTTATTTTTTTGTTCGTCCTCTTTCCGGATTCTCTTGATGGTGCGGTTCTTCATCTCTCGCGGTAGGTCAGGTCTTATTGCTCTCGTCTCTGCATACCAGTTTTCCTTTAATCACTTTTCGTTTTTTTCCCTATGTTTCTTTTGATGATTATGTTGAGATGAGGGACGTCCGCCCCTCTAACACTGCCAGGGCCTCATACCATCAGCCCTTTGGGTTGTGGTTAACCACTGACAGCGTTCTTCCCCTGGGTACTCCCTCTCATACCCTCAGCTAATCACCCTCTCATACTCAAGCTGACAACCTCCTTTAGGGTTCTTTGTTCTCCTAATCCACCGCACTTTACTCCTTCCAAACTTTCTATTTCTCCTTCGACAACCGCTTCTCTCTGCAATCTGTACTTGCTCTCCTATTATCTCATATCCTTTCTTCTTTCCAACACCTTTTACCCCGTCTGACGAAGCGGTCGTTTATATTCTCCAGACTGATCCGTGCCTCAATCTTGGAGTCTTGTGCGTCTTTGAACGAATCATGTGCTTAATGGATCAGATTCGTCTACACTGAAGTCAGGTGCTCTAATTGTCCACCTTATGCTGTCACTTGTGTATTCTAAATCAAACCGCACCGGCCACATGTGGCAGGAATAGTACGGCCCCCTGCAAACACTCTGTAGAGCTGCCCTCACTGGCCATTCTGTATCACAGCAACGGTCTGGAAAAAAGTCTGGAGCGAAGAAGCAAGTCAGCCTGCATACCAGAACATTGATATACCCGTAAGGAGTCCACGGGTGATTAAAGAACAAAGATATAGAGCTAAATACAATCCTGATGGTACAATGGTAAAGGATCAAGAAGGCAGCGAGGTGTTTAAACTCCTGCATGAAGAGGATGAGCCTCTTGAATCAGGGGAAAAAATAAAAAGACAGCCAGCATTGATGGTTCAAATACCTAAATCCCCTATTAAAAAAGACAACTCGCAGACGTTAGCAAAGCAGTTAGGCCCCTTGACTCAAAAAACGTGTCTGACTTGGTTAATGGGATACACAGTTAGAGAACATTTGGATTCAGGAGATCTAAGGGAGCTGGTAATAACTTGTGCTGGCCCCATGGAAGAGGTGGTGGTGTTAGCAGAGCTTGAGATGGAGTCAAACTGAGAGGACAGAGAGGCTGCAGTACAAGTGATAGTTCGGTATTTCTTAACCCCTTCTGAGTTAAAGTCAGTTTTGCTGATGCATCGCGAGAAGAGAAAGTCAGTTATGGTTTATTGTGTTAGACTGTTGTTGGCAGGTTCTGCAGCTAATATAAAGGAAGGGCAGGTAACAAATTTGTTATATAATGGTAGGGTGACCAGACAGCATGAGTGAAAAATCAGGACGGGAGTGGGGGGTTAATAGGAGCTGATATAAGAAAAAGACCCAAAAATCAGGACTGTATCTATAAAATCGAGACATTAAGGTGTTTATAGAATCTCAAAGGGAGTTGAATCAGGCTAAATCAATTAAGATGACCCAAGAGGCAAAAAAGGTAGTAAGCAGAATAATTGGCTTCTCCCAGAAGGCAGTCAGTGAGGTTTCTTACAACAACTGAGCAGGCTACAGAGGTCCTAATCACACTAGTATGGGATGTGGAGCAGGACAACCCAACAGAGGGTCCAGTGGAGGATCAGTGTGAGCACAAATATGGGCTTTACTCCAAGAGAAAGGAGTGGATATGGTTCATTTAAATGGACAGCCTTTAGAGGTTTTGTTAAATGCTGTGAGTGATTTGGCAGGGAACAAGTCACAGCCTACGCCACAACCTGGGGCTAAGGCTGTTGAGATTGTGGGAACAGGTACAGGAGATCTGGTAGGCCCTTCTGGCTTGTTGTCCCAGGAATTGGCTCAGATGGATGTGGCAGCTTCCCGTCAGGGAACCCCTGCCCCCAAGATTGAATGTTACTGGCTAAATTGCAGCCACACATAACTGCTTGACCTTACGTGGAAGCGGGGTAGGTGGAGGCAAAAGGAAATATACAATGGTTACTAGCATTAATTGTTATAGGAACGGAGGCAACTCTGATTAAATTGGTGCAGGAGGACATGCAAAAAGGACAAATTATTCCTTTATTTGGCTTTCAGGGCAAAGGAGTAAAAGGAATTTTATTTAAAAAAATTTGTCATGGACGATCGGACACAGTAAGTTTTGGACAGATACAGTGATCTGTAACAGTATGACTGAAAATGCTACCTTAGGTGCAGATGTGGTACAGCAGAAAAAATGGATAATCGATCTGGCAGAAAGTCACCTGTGGAAAAGGCAGACAGGGATTGTAAGTGAGCAGGTAATTCCAGGAAAATTAAGGAAAGAAGCTTGTAAAGCCATAGCAGCTGTGCTGCTACCACATAATAAATTGACACAGGAGTTCCCTATGGTGCGGGCCAAAAAAAATCTGAATGTAGGGGCATACAAGTAGCAGTGAAAACAGTAGGAAAATTTGTAAAACCAGTTCCTCAATGTTCCTACCCTGCAGAAGCTGTGCCGCATAGAAAAAAATTGCTACAGGATTTAAAAAAAACAAAAAACCTTAGTGAAGAGCCGGAGTCCACACAATTCTCTGATTTGGCCTGGGCGGAAAGTGGACGAAAGGTGGTGCCTCACAAATAATTATTGGAAAATCAGTGCGGCTACAGTCCTGATGGCACCAATAATAGCTAATCTTCCAGCTATATTGGCTGGAATAGCTGCAGCTGCTAAATGGTTCTCTGTATTGGATATTGTTGTTTCTTTGCGATTCCATTAACCCCTGAGAGTCAGTCTCAATTTGCTTTTACGTTTCAGAACAAACAGTTCAAATTTCAAAGTATCTCCATGGGTTACCATGATGCTCCAGCTATAGCACATGCACATGTGGCAAGGATGTGGGATCAACTCCCTGATTTGAATAAACCGTGGGTTACTTCTTATGTGAATAACATACTAATAACAGCTGTTTCCCAGGAGGAGTGTAAACATCGAACTAAGCTGATCCTGGGAATAGTGAAAAAATAGGCTTCAAATTATCATGGGACAAGTCACAGCTAGTACAGCAAAAAGTTAAATACTTAGGTACTATCTTGGGACAGGAGGTTTGTTGTACTATCAGTAAATGAAAAGTGAAAATCTTAAGCACCCTCCCTAAGCCAGTGGATGTGGATTCAATTAGGGTATTGTTAGAAGCTATGGAATTTGTTCAGGATTTTATACCAAATTTTGCTGAAATTTGTAGACCCCTATGGTCCCTAATAAAAAAAACTGACAATGGCACTGGGGCCCAGACCATGCTGAAGCATTCAGAACGTTAAAAGAAACGGTTATGACTGCACCAGTATTAGCATATCCAGATCCAACTAATTCTTGTTACTTAACGGTATTGCACATCTTGGGAGCTATAGGTGCAGTACTACTGCAGGAAACGTGTGAAAAGCAATGCCCTGTTGCTTATGGAAGCTGCAAATTAACCCCCATGACTCCACATTTTCTCCATGTGAACTGGAACGCTTGGCTATTATATGGGCCTCTCAGAAATGGGGACACATAACAGGACAAGCTCCTATTATTGTAACCGCAGCTCCCCCTGTGAAGCTGATTCTGCAAGAAAAGACTTTGAATATTAAAGTAAGTGAGCATTGGTTGGCTAAGTGGGCCCTGATTCTACAGAACCGCAGGCTAGTGGTAAATAAAGGAACCCCCACTACCTCCACATGCTCTAATAATAGAAGGGAAACAGCATGAATGTCCTGTACCCATACAGACACAATACAAGTGGCCTGTGCAAGAAGCTGGGGATCTACTGCAGGCAATACAGGATCACAAGTGGGTTTGGTTTACAAATGGATCTAGTTATTACAAGGAAAGTCAACTTGTTTGTGCAGCAGCAGCTGTTTGTTTCCAGAACAAGAACTGGTGATTCCATGTGAAAAAAAGTCAGTCCAGCGATGCAAAGTGGCAGCAGTCAAGCCAGCATTCGAAGCAACTCCCTTGGACTGTAACATGGTCATATGCTCTGACTCTCAATGGACTGTGCAAGGAGTAAGCATATGGGCACCCATACGGGAACAGCAGGAAGGCAAAGAAGTTGCGTACTGGGATTACTGGAGAACTATGATTGATATTATTCGGAAAAGGGCTGGTTCCACAGAAATCAAGCATGTTAAGGCTCATGCTGAACGATATACTCTGGAAGGATACTACAATGTGAAATGGATGAAATGGCTAAGGAAGCAGCAGCTACAACATCTCCTGTGGTTCACAGTAACATCAAAGTGGTAACTCAATGTCAAATGAAAAAATAAGCAAATCCAGGGAAACTGCAAATAAACACTGATACAGCTGATCAAAAACTTCTGAAACAACACAAAGCATTCAGACAGTGTGAAGACCAGAAATGAAAACAAGTGGGACAAAGAATAACAGAAGTAGAAGGAAAATGAAAAATAACAAAAAACCGAAATGTAATTGTAGCAAAACAAGGGGATAAAAAACTGAGTATCTCCAGAACAATATACAAAATACTAATCTGATTTGTACACGAACAAGGACTTTTTGGAGCTAATAAAACATTAGCGCAAGTTAAAAAAGCAATGTGGTGGCCAGAAATGAACATGCATATTAACACATTTTGTCAATAATGTTTGGTGTGTGCCCAAGTTAACCCTAAAAGCGGAGGGGGGGGGCGGCAGAGGAAGAGGTGGAACACAAACCTAACACGTGGCAAAAATTACAAATGGATTACATTGGACCTTTAAGAAAACTCCTACAAAAAAAAGCCTTTTGCTTGGTGGTCATAGATAATTTTTCAGGCTGGGTAAAAGTAATCCCCACAAGTAACACAGCTCAAACTACAGCTCAGGCTTTATGGACCCAAATACTAAGCAGATGGGGTATGCCCTTAATGATAAATAGTAATCAAGGACCTCACTTCATGGAAGCAGTGGTAAAAGCACTATTAATAATAATGAAAATCAAACAAAACTGGCATATAGTCCACCTACCACCCACCGAATGCAGGAAAAGTAAAAACAACAAAAAAGCCAGCCATGACCAAGCAAATTCAAACACAGGGCTGAAACTGGAAAACTGCTTTACCTACAATCCTACTGACCATAAAAGCCTTGGAACAAGCTGACAGTAACTACTCACCTTTTAAGTTAATGACAGGTTGAGCTATGAGAACTCCTAAATTCCTAGTCCCATCTAAAAAACAGATACCTGAATAGGTGCAGAAAGAAGTTTGAATAGCAGATTTAGTGCAAACAATTAAAAAAATGTGGGCACAAAAGAATCAGCGAAGACAAAGGGAAGAATAAAAAGAACCATCTGGGTATTAATGGAAAATGGTCAAAAATTGGTAAGTAAAAAAAAAACTAAACCTCACATGAAAAGGATCATTCCCTGTAAAATACGTGGCCAGTCCTATAATGATTCTGGTGGCCACTCCAAATGGGAATGTATGAAAACATTCTGATCAAGTCAAACTATAGCCATCAAAAAAGTTAGTTTAATAGTTCATGAATATATAAGATAAATATAAAATAGTATATAGTCATGTAAAATGTACTAACCTATAAGGACTGGTTGGAGGCCTGTGTTTTGTTTATTTGTTTTCACGAACTAATCCATGGAAGCAAAAAATATACCAGGGAACCTATTTCGTTCGGTCATCTGTGGGCTTGTCTGCCATGGGGCTATTGAATCACCATCCATCTATTCCACGGAAGAGGCAGCCAGAGATTGTAAAATCAAGCAATTCCAACAGCAGTGGAGGCTTATACCAAGGATACATATGTCAAAGAGTCAGAATTGGGTTAGCTAGAATGAGGCAAAACAGGGGTAGGGCTGGAACAAGCAGATGCAGGCACTATCACAGCCATGGGTGATGCTTTGAGCAGCTGCTAAGCTGCTGCTGGGCTTAAAAGCTGCTCTGCTGACTCTTCCAACCAATCAGGTGCTGTAGCCAATCAAGCAGCCTAGTACAGGACAGTTGTGCTCATTAGGTTTCCCAAGACTGGCTCTGCTGCAGGCCCTGATTCTTGACACTCAGCTTTCTTGAGGTTGTCAGTTATTAGCTCTCTTTTTTTACTAAGTAGAGGGCCTACACTTTCCTTTGCCTGTTTTCTTGCTCTGAGTCCTACATATTCATAGAACTTCTTTTTGTCTTTTTCTGTCCCTCACTAGGTGTAGCTAAATTTCTGACTTAGCCTTTTTCATTTTGTCCCTACGTGCTTGTGCTGGTCTCCTGTTCTCATTCTTAGCAACGTGTCCATGTTTCCACTTTTTCTAGAATTCCCTTTTGATTTTCAGGTCATTAAAAAGCTCCTGATGGAGCCATATTGACCTCTTACCGTTCTTCCGATCTTTCCTTTGCATCAGGATAGCTTTGCTGTTGTGCCTTTGTGACGTTATTGATATAATCTGGGACCATATAGAACATGGTTGCAACCAAGCTCCTGTAGTGGCACCAAATCTTATATAAAGGGGGTCATATAAGGTGTTGAAGTCCAGGTTATGGGTTACTGATTATGATTATGCTGTCTGTATGCATGAGTCATTTTGTAGTTGAAGTTATGAATATTGGCTCTATCCTGTCTGTATTTCAAATTTGTGCTGTGCTTCTGGGAAACATCCCAGACAAATTGGTGTCAGCTCTGCATAGCCTGCTTGATGGCCCATTAAGGACCATCAGCTACACAATTGACCTATTGAGAGAAGGCAGATACGCCTTGTGACTCATCAAAGTATGCAGGGACTTGCCCATGTGACTCCAGACTCCATTTTGCTATAATTTTCCACAGTAAGAACAAAGAGGTGTTCTTACACCTGGAAAAAGCCTATAAAAGGCTGATGCCTCATCTCCATCTCGTGTTCAATCTTGCTTCTTATCTCTGGAGATAGTTTGCTACAAACTAAAGCTCTAACCAAAGGACTGATGACCCATCCCAGCGGGGGATGCACTCCAGAGACTTGATTTGAACCTGCAGTTTATTCCACCACTGCTACAAGCCTGAACTAAGGCCTTGGCTACACTGGCGCTTTACAGTGCTGCAACTTTCTCGCTCAGGGGGATGAAAAAACACCCCCCTGAGCGCAGCAAGTTACAGTGCTGTAAAGCGTCAGTATAAACAGTGCCCCAGTGCTGGGAGCATGGCTCCCAGTGCTGTAAGCTAATCCCCACAGGGAGGGGGAGTTCCTGCAGAGCTGGGAGAGCTCTTTCCCAGCGCTGGTGCCGTGACCACACTCACACTTGAAAGTGCTGCCACGGGAGTACTCCCGCAGCAGTGCTTTGAAGTTGCAAGTGTAGCCATACCCTAAGAACTTTGCCATTATTGTATGTAATTGATTCCATTTAACTAATTCTAGCTCTCATCTATATCATTTTCCTTTTATGAATAAAATTTTAGATTCTAAAGGATTGACAACAGCGTGATTTGTGGGTAAGATCTGATTTGTATATTGAGCTGGGTCTGGGGCTTGGCCCTTTGGGATCGAGAGAACTTTTTTTCTTTAATTGGGGTGTTGGTTTTCATAACCATTTGTCCCCAGGACGAGTGGGACTGGTGGTGACACTGGGAGACTGAAGTGTCTAAGAAAATTGCTTGTGTGACTTGTGGTTAGCCAGTGGGATGAAACGAAAGTCCTCTTTGTCTAGCTGGTTTGGTTTGCCTTAGAGGTGTAAAAACCCCAGCCTAGGGCTGTAACTGCCCTGTTTAAGCAATTGGTCCTGAATTGGCACTCTCAGTTGGGTCCCACCAGAACCGCATTGTCACAGCCTTTATTAGTGTCTCTTTGACAAACTGCCAGCTCCCCTGAACTCCTTTTTCCTGTAGATTTTCTTCCTGCGGGACCGTAGCTGTCAGTTCTCTGCATTTGTTTAAGTCCATTTTCCTTATTCTACTACTCTCACTCCTTCCTTGCCTTAAAATCATGAAATCTATCATTTCATGGTCACTGTCACTCCAATTGCCTTCAACTTTCATCAGATTCACAACCAATTCCTTTGACCCCATTAGTCAGAATCACATCTAAAATGGCTACTTTCCCAGTTACTTCCTCCACCTCCTGAAACAAAAGGGTGTCCCTGATACAGTCCAAAAAATAATTGGAACCTTTTGTATTTTGCCATATTGCTTTTTCGACAAATGTCTGGGTAGCTAAAGTCTCCCATTACTACCAGGTCTTGTGTTTTGGATATTTCTGTTACTTGTTCTAGAAATGTCACACCTACCCCTCCTCCTGATTTGGCGGTTTACAGTGGACCTCTATCATGACATAGCCTCTGTTTTTCCCCCATTTATCTTAACCCATTGTAAGTGCCAAGGACGTAGGCAGTTTTGCCTAGCGGTCACAGCTGGGCTGAGATCTGCCCAGCAGGGAGGGGAGTCACTGGGTCAGAGTTAGGGAAATTACAATACCAGGTTCTGTAAACAAGGGTGAGAGTCAGAGTCAGGCCAAGTCAGAGAACAGAGACAGTACCAGGTTAGGATCATGAGTAAAGCTCAAAGTCAAGCTGGAATCACTGATCAAGAGGTGAAGCATAGTAGTAGCCAGCCAAGATCTATGTGATTGCTCAGATAGCTTCCAGGGGCAACTCCTGGGGTAAGTAGGGGCACTTGGCCAATCAGAGGGCTTCAGGCAACTGTCACTCTGGGTCTCGTGGGTGGTACTTTCTGTGGTGCCTATTCTCCATAGTGCTCCCAGGCTGTACCTCTGCAGGGCCTTCCGGTGGCATTGTGGGACTAGTAGCTGCCCAAGGCTCAACAGACCCACATTCTAGTCCCTGGGTCCTTACACCCAGAGACTTTCAGCTGGTCTGCCTCTCACCTCCTTCTAGACCTCAGAACAAGTGAATATATTCTTGATGTATAGCATAACCCCCATCTCTTTTTTCTCTGCCTAGCCTTCATGAACGAGCTGTACCCCTCTATACCAATATTCCAGTCATGAGATTTATCCCACCAAGTCTCTGTGATGCCAGTTAAGTCATAATTTAGTTCATGTACTAATACTTCCAGTTCATTCCCTATACTCCTTGCATTTGTGTATAGACATCTAAGACACTGGGTTAATTCTCCCATGTTAACCTTCTTGCTACTCCTATGACCTTCTTGTAATTTTCCATTTCCTGTGCTCTGATACCTGAACTCTACACAGTATTCTAGTATCAGTCTCACCAATGTCATATGCAGAAGTACATTCAGCTCCCTACAAACCTCTTTATACATCCAAGGATCGCATTAGCCTTTTTTTGCTCCAGCATCACTCATGTCCACTAGGACCCCTAAATCCTTTCCAGGGACACTGCTTTATAGGATACAGTCCCCCATTCTGTAGATAGGGCCTCCATTCTTTAGGACAAATTTTCAGAAGTGTTTAGGCATCTCAAGATGCAAATAGGTGCCTGTAGGATTTCCAAAATACCTAAGGAGGTTAGACAAACACCTGTCAGGGGTGGTCTCTACAGAATCTGCCACAGCACAGGGAGATGAACTCAATGGCTTTTGAGGTCCCTTCTAGCCATACAGATCTATGATTTCTATGAGGTCATGTGATAAAGCATAAACTTGTGTTAGAGGAAAAATAAAAAGAACAAATTGTGAAATAACAATTGTAAATTACAAAATCCTGGTAAGAACATAGGAAATGTTCTGCTCCAAACACAGTGAGTGATTGTTTAAATACTAGCCTCAATTACTATTTTCTGTGATTATTTACTGTTAGAACCTTACACTAAGCAGCACAATGACATCCATCCGCACAGTGTAACCAAGGCCTGCTACCGAAAACAGGCGTAACCAAAACGCTGTTTTTAAAAAGGAATTAAAAATAAATAAATAAACTGGAGTGAAATTGCATTTACAGTGGTTTATAGGAAACAGAGTAACTGTCAGGTATCGGAACAGTAGATAAGACCACCATAAAGTGACAATGAATTACTTTGTGTAAAAAAGACATATACGGAAATGTGCTTTAACCCCACAGCCCAAGAGAGGAGGTGCTAAGATGGGCCAGCAATGAACACAAGCCTCTCTGCCACCCAAGTCCTATTTTGGCATCTACTGCAGCAGAGGGCTCACCCCACTGTGATAACTTTTATCCCCTCTGCCCCTCGCTATCCCGGGGTTTCCCCCTCTGCCCCGTCTGGCAGCGCATCTCCCCCTATCCTAACCTCGGTTCCTGCACCCTCTCCCTGATTCTGTCTACCTGCCCCCTTCCCCTGCCTCCACCAGCTGTTCCACCCACTTCTGGACATGTTTTGGCCCCCGCCCCATAAACAGAGGGGCCCTGTGCAGCCCTTCAGCTGGAGGAGGAGGGAGGAGATTCTGATGGCAAGTGGGGGCAGCGGCTTCAGCCGATGTTCCCGAGCATGTTCAGATCACTCCAGCCTGCTCAGTGACTACTCAACAATGTGGGAAAATTCCTCTCCTCTGCCCCTTCCCTCTCAGGGGCTGAGCTTCCTTGGTTAGAGGCTGCTGCTACTGCCACCTCCATTGTGACCTGGGAGCCTGGGCTGAGCAGCTGCTGCTCCCCTGCGGGGTCTGTCCAAGCCCCCTATGGGCCTAGCCCAGGTCAGGACTTTCTCCAGGGGCTGGAACCAGCCCCTGGGGCAGCCCCAGGCTCTGCCAACACCAGCTCCTGAGCTGGAGCCTGCAGGTGAGGGGAGAGACGTGGGGGAAAGACTAGGGCTGGTGTAGTGTATTAAACTGCTCTGTGTAGGAACGTGCTACTGGTAGCAGTTACTGATATGGAATGGATTGTAAGAAACTGTTATAGTAAACTGCTACCCGATGTAGCAAATGTCTCCAGGTAGCAGTTTCTTGCACTATAATATATGTGAAATTGCTATGTGTAGAAATGTGATATCTGTAGCACTTATTTACATGTATAGATTGTAAGAAACAGCTTTTGAGTTCAATTCTTGAGGGGGCCATTCTGTGTTACAGTTGTTGGTGTTCCTCCTTGTTGCAAAGCCACCTCCTTTGTAAGCCATGTCATCAGTCGCCCCTTCCCCCGTTAGAGCAATGGCAGACAATCATTTCACGCCATAGCACTGGGATCATGGAGCCCGCTCAGATCACTGCAGCAATTATGAACATTTTAAACATCACACGCATTATCCTGGAGTATATGCAGAACCAGAACCTGCCACAGCTGGCCAAACAGGAAATGAGATTCAAAAGTTTGCGAGCCTTTTCCTGACTACCTGGCCAGTGCATCTGAGTTGAGAGCGCTGTCCAGAGCGGTCACAATGGAGCACTCTGGGATAGCTCCCGGAGGCCAATACTGTCGAATTGCATCCACACTACTCCAAATTCGACCCGGCAAGGCCGATTTCAATGCTAATCCCCTTGTCAGAGTTGGAGTAAAGAATTCTATTTAAAGAGCCATTTAAGTTGAAAAAAAGGGCTTCGTCGTGTGCATGGGTCTAGGCTTAAATCGAGGTAATGCTGCTAGATTCGACCTAAGATCGTAGTGTAGACCAGGCCATAGTCCAACAAACAAATGCTCTGTCCACTGTTGCTTGTCACGTCTTCTCACGCTATCGCTCCATTCCCAATGGTCTTGCACCATCACCTTCTGCTGCCACTTGTCACTGTGACCTCTGTGAGTCGGTCTCTCGAGGTTCCACCAACCCTCAGGGATTTCAGCTCTCAGTGAGGGAACCTCGCTGCTAGTGCAGGCTGGGCCGTCTCTTCCATAGAAACACTGTCCTGCAGCAGGTCTAAGCACTTAGACCTGATTATCAGTGATTTCAGCTCTAGTGGACACTCAGGGCTTGGCTACATTAGACATTTCAAAGCGCTGTGGGAGCGCTGCCATGGCAGCGCTTTGAACTGTGAGTGTAGTCAGAGCTGCAGCGCTGGGAGAGAGCTCTCTCAGCACTGCTTGTAAACCACATCCCTTACGGGTGTAGAGTGCAGCACTGGGAGAAGTGCTCCCAGCGCTGCCGCCCTGATTACACTGACACTTTACAGCACTGTATCTTGCAGCACTCAGGGGGGTGTTTTTCCACACCCCTGAGCGCAAAAGTTGCAGTGCTGTAAAGTGCCAATGTAGCCAAGCCCTTGGCAAATCAAAAGACTCTGTAGAGCCTAATCAGCTCTGTCTTTAAACAGAGGAGGACGAGGGCAGGAGAAATGGTGCCTGTGACTCTTGGGCAGAGCCCTCACACCAAGCAAAACACATCTTTCACCCTCTGTCTCTCCACCAGGATCTGGCATCCAAACCTCCTGCTTAGCAAGTGCAGTTCAGTTGAGGGTGACCAGTGCTTAATTTGTAATGAAAGAGGTGCCAGGTTCAAGCAAATGTATTACTTTCATAATTGATGTGGCAAGCCCAGAGGTCCCAGGGCTATGAACTGCCAAGCCAAGCCATGGCAAGCCCTAGCACAAATTAAGCACAGAAGGAGACCCCTTCACTCAGGCAGGCTAGGTACAGTTCTGC
>NW_027424970.1:0-15169 GCF_003597395.2 Chelonoidis abingdonii
AGCAACAAAGTTATACCAATGTAAGTTTATAATGAAGACCAGGCCTGATTCTCAGTTTGTTCCCTTCACAGACTGCCTCCTTGTCTACACTACTAATTACGTCATCCTAACTTATGTCAGCATACAGCTACCACAGTTATTAAATCGTTTGTATGTGTGCACACTTGGTTCCTTGTGTCAGCAGTGTGCATCCTCACTAGGAGCGCTTTTATTGATTGTATTTTCGGTAGGGAGCACTGTGGGACAGCTTCGGAAAGGCAGCAACGGTCGATGTAAGCAATGCAGGGTCTACACTGACACTGCATTGAACTGATTACAGATACTGCAACTCTTCAACACTCTGAGAGGTGGTATTAGAAATCGGTGTAGAGAGGCACTTATGTCAGTGGGAGCCAAATTTAAGTGAAGACTCTTCCACAGCTAGGTCGATGCAATGTAGCTTGTGTCGACCTAACCATGTAGTGTAGATCAGATCAAAGGAGCACTCCTTCCTGTTCTTTTCTTTGCAAGAGTGGAGAGGCTATGGGAAGTACATAGGAGAAGAGGTACTCCATTCATTTTACTCCATTTTATATCTTTTACCAGTGACTAGTAAACTAATATGATAGAAAAACTTTGAAAATCCAGCCATAGGAGCTGAAAGAAAGGAGATTAATTTCACAAAATCATTTGTTTCTATTAAGACAAACTTGCTTCCCTATGTACGTAGAGTGTAACCCAGTGGAGACCAGTTGTTCTGAAAGTCCATGTCTGTATGTTTCTTGTACAGCTCTCTAAGGGGCACTGCCTCAAACTTTGCCATAGGAACATGGGCATTGCCAGACAGACTTGAACTTTGGGTCAGTCTAGTCCAGTATCTGACAGTGGCCAGTACCAGCGATCAGCCATGGGGAAACCAATGTGTGAGTTTAAGGCAATGAGTAGATGTACCTGCTTCAGAGAGACATGCATTCCGCATGTAGCGGTGTGGAGCTAATCAAGGACCCAGGGCCTTGGCCCAACCCTTTGCAAATGTAAGCCAGGATCTGAATGAGCTTCCCCTTAGTGATGAACTGTGGGGAAAGACTTCAGGAGACTTCAGGAGTGGCCTATAATTGCATAGACACACATAGTATGCGGAGGTATTCAACACACAGAGCTGCTTTGCCAAAGTGATCAGTTTTAGCTGGTTTTGGGTTTGGTATTGAATACAGGAGTAATGAAATGTTTTATCCTCATTGTATGAGTAAAGGGCAGCAGAACTGTACTTAGCCTGCCCTAACTGAGAGGTATCAGGGAGTAGCCATGTTAGTCTGGATCTGTAAAAAGCAACAAAGAGTCCTGTGGCACTGGATGGACTAACAGACGTATTGGAGCATAAGCTTTCGTGGGTGAATACCCACTTCATCAGATGCATGTAGTGGAAATTTCCAGGGGTAGGTATAAATATGCAGGCAAGAATCAGTCTAGAGATAACGAGGTAGAGACTTTACTAAAATAAGACAGGAGATCTACATTACACACTTCACCTCTCTACAAAGGAAAAATGACCGTAAACTGCCTTAAATCCTACCTGCCACACGGGGCCACAACAGCAATATTTTCAATTTATCCAGCTACACACTCAACCAGGCAGAAGAGTCTGTCCTATCTCAGAGACTCTCTTTTTGTCCCGCCACCCCCACGAACATGATACAGTTCTGCAGTGATCTGGAAGCCTACTTTCGCCATCTCCGACTCAAAGAAAGGTAGTCATCCTGCAGCAAAAAAAACCTTCAGGACCAGATTCCAAAGAGAAATTGCTGAGCTTCAGTTCGTTTGCAAATTTGACACCCTCAGCTCAGGATTAAACAAAGACTGTGAATGGCTTGCCAACTGCAAAAGCAGTTTCTCCTCCCTTGGTGTTCACACCTCAACTGCTAGAAGAGGGCCTCATCCTCCCTGACTGAACTAACCTCATTATCTCCAGACTGATTCTTGCCTGCATATTTATACTTGCCTCTGGAAATTTCCATTACATGCATCTGAGGAAGTGGGTATTCACCCATGAAAGCTTATGCTCCAATACATCTGTTAGTCTATAAGGTGCCACAGGACTTTTTGTCGCTAGTTGAGAGGATCACTCTAAACTGAACCTTAATCACTTAGCAAGGGGTAAGAATGCTGAATGCAAGTGAAAGTTTCACAGACTTTAAGGTCAGAAGGGCCCATCATGATCATCTAGTCTGACCTCCTGTATCTTGCAGGCCACAGAACTTCATTCACCCTTAATAGACCCCTAACCTCTGGCTGAATTACTGAATTATGAAATCATGATTTAAAGACTTCAAGTTACAGAGAATTCATCATTTTCACTAGTTTAAACCTGCAGGTGACCCATGCCCCATGCTGCATCGGTGTAGAAACTCAGACCCCTCCCCATCTACCGCCCCATCAAAGGGCTTGGGAGTTGGTATTCCTATGGGGGTAAAGAGCACTCTGTTTAGAGAGTTAGATGCTGTTTTTCTGCAGTATCAACTGGCAGGAGAGGATCCATAATGCTGATTGTGAGGTACCAAATCCCTGGTATTGAAAGTATGCTAAACTGTGCTGGGTCAGACATGTGGTCTGCATGGAGGGTTTCTATATATCAAAAGTGGTGTTCTTCAGCCAACTCAGCATGGGAACCTACTCTGAGGGTTGATCCATCCTCAGATACGAAGTCACTTTGAAGGCCAACTGTGAAGCATGCCAGATAGACATTACAACATGGGAATGTGTTACACTGGACAGACCCAGATGGAGAGGTCTGTGCCATGAGGTCATGTCCATTTTTGAGGCATGTCAAGTGAGATCTTGTAGGAGAAAACAGCATGTGGTAAGGGCAACTCCTCAGACTCTCCCCCGAACAATGACTACACTTGCAAGACATGCAACCACACTTGCAAATCCAGGACTGGACTCACTTCCTATGTACAAAGCCATAAAAAAACAAAAACAAAAACCAGAACTTAAGTCAATGCTACTAGCTGAACACTCCTCCATTAACGCAATGGAAGAATCCACCAGACAAGATGTAAACCTTCCTTCTTCAATGTTTAAAGTCAGAGCTCACCAGACTCAGTTGAGAATCCTTGTTTCTGTTCAATGATTACTAGAGCTGAAATCACTGATGAGGGGGTCCTGGGAGTGGTCTTACATCTAGCTGCAGCGAAAGCCAATGCAGACGCTGCAGTAGCAGTGAGGTTCCCCACTACCTGCTGAAATCACTAAGAACTGGGCTAAGTGGTGGAACCTCAGATGAGGAAAGTGCAAAGGTGGCAGCGAGCAGCAGGCAATAGCAGCAATAATTGTGTCAAGGAAGCAGCCAGCAGCAAGCAATGACAGAGAACAGTGACAAAGAGTAGCGGAGGGGTGAGCCAGTGGCAGAGGCAAGCAGAGGTAGGGGCATAGCAGCAGCAGAGCCATTGCTTGGGAGTCAATTCTGGGATCTCACTGACCTTGGACGACCATCTGTGAGTGAGGTGCCACAGAGGGAGAGGGAGACGGGAATAGCATATAAAGGGACATTTGTCTACGAGGTGGGAAACTGAGGCAAAGGACACTGTCCAGTGAATTCTGAGGTGGATGTTTACTTATAGTTACTTGCTTTTGAATTGTGGTTGTGGTATTTTCCCAAATTAATCTCGGTTTCCCTCTCCCTTTTAATAAATGTTTTCTTTTGGTATAAACAGACTCTGTGCTTGCAAAAAGGGAAGTATTGCCTCTCAGAGGCACCCAGGGGTGGCATTCAGTTTTCCCAGAGAACTAGTGGGAGCTCAAGCCAGTTCTACTTTGTGTTGTTAAGAGGAGTCCCTAGATATTGGGCCCGACCCTTGTTGTTGCTCGCTGCTGACCCCACCTGGCACAAGGTTCAACAGCATAAACAGTTCAGTGAGATGGGGTGATCTAGATCTCTGTTGTCTTTGCCTTTGTTCAGAAGCACATGTAAGCAGACTCAGGATACGCTCTACCCTGACATCTGGGGGTGAATTGTGGCGAGTTGTGGAAAAGAACTTCAGGGGTTGATCTTGTTTGCACAGGTACACCCACCCCACCTAGCATGAGCCCACAGCAGCCCAAATGGTCACTTCAGCTGCTGTGGGATCCTCAGTTTCTCTGTTATTGGGGCAGGAAGATAAAGTGTTGTTACCCTGATTATGTAAATCAAGGACAATGGAACTGTTTTATGACAGAGGGACTCGCCATCAACTAAGTAGCACATGCTAGACAAGGGACATGGGTTCCAAAAGCCAGTGAATTGAGAGAGGTTTGGCATTTGTACTTGATGGTATGGGTTCCCTTTGAGGGCTAGAAATATCATTTGTATCTCTTTCTACTTGAAATATCAAAGCTAATTTTGATTTCATTAGGCATTGAGTTACAGCCTGCTGAGCTAAATTTACTTTGGGCTAATGGTGTACCAGCACTGAGGTTCCTCTATTACAAGGTGAAGATATTGAGGGTTGTGGAGGGCTTGAAGTTATATTGCTGAGTGGCTGGCAGAGCTGTTCATGGGATTGCTGATGGAGTGACTTGTAGCAAAGACTGCAGCAGAACCCCAATGGAGAGGTGGGGCAGTTGGCTTTGGACCATGTAAAGTGCCCCTTAACACCCCTATGTGCCCGCTCCATTTCCACCCAGGCTGGGGGGGAAATATCTGCAGATAAACTTTGAACTCTGAGGCTGCACTGACCAGTGACAGAGACTTTTGGATTGTTGAACTCAAGATACTGTTGGGGTTGTTGGACTTTTGGGACTTTGGGTGATTTTTTGGGTTGATGGACTTAAGAACCTAAGGAGAAAAAACGCTGCCCAACTTACTTGGGGGTGAGTCTCTTGCCCATGGTTTGTGTTATGAATCCCGTTTGTGGTGTTTCCCCAACATAATGCCACATTGTTTTCCTCCTTTATTAAAAGGATTTTGCTACACTCAGACTCCGTGCTTGCGAGAGGGGAAGTATTACCTCTTAGAGGCGCCCAGGAGGTGGTGTGGAATTGTCCTAGGTCACTGGGTGGGGGCTTGAGCTGGTTTTGCATTGTGTTATTGAAATAAAACCCACAGATACTGAATCTGACCCTTTTCGCTGCCAATTCAGACTGGCAGAAGAGGTACACACACAAATATTCCTTTCCCCACACATCCCTGGGAGAGCTCCTGTGTCCTGGCAAGCATGACACATGTATACAAAAAGGAAAATCACATATATGCTATATGATTCCCAGCTATTAACAGTGAATGACTGCTGTGTGTTACACTCTGCTATACCCTAATTTATTTGGGAGAAGGCTATTCATTGTCATGATAAGGAAAAAGACTAGTGATCCTGTTAATAACCCTCTCCTTCATCTCTGTGTACTCAGGAGCATGATCAGGGCTGCTCCCAAAAATCAAATGAAGGAGATGAGAGGAGGGAGAGAAAGAAACAATGACAGGTATTAGCTTATTGTGTTAGTCATAATTACAGCTAAGCGAAAAGGCATGGTGAACATACACAATGTTTGTACAAGAAAGATATCTTCTACACTTGTCTAAGTTTATAAATCTCCTATGTAAGTTCTTGAATCCTGCAAAAGTTTTATTTCCCTTTAATTAGATAAGAGCATACAATCAACTAAAGAAAAATGCACAAGCCAATACCAACAGCATGATCAGAAAGCTCCCTCAGAGGAGTGTGGGGATGGAGAGAAAGTCTTCCCCTATAGCCACTGGAAACTCATAAACAAGTGAAAGAAGCTTGTTCCATCTTGGAAAGGCCCTTCGCGACCACCAACAAGGAATCTCTTGTTTTGACCCAGATTATTATTACCAAATGTCCAAGGGGTTTTTCTAAAGCCCGTTGAAATAAAAGGAAAGACTCCTATTGAGAGCTGGATGGAAATTTTTGCACTGTTTATTCATTGAAAAATGAAGTTTCAGTGGACGGTAGTATAAGGGGCCTACCATCAGTCAAATTTAGACCCCACTCCATGACCCCTCAGGCCCCACTCTCAAACTCTCAGGCCCCACCCCTGGGGTATTATTTCTGGGGTCAAGGCAGACACATGACCAGAAGCAACAGATGTCATGTGACCCCTCTAAGAACTTCTCCTACCACCATCTACCAATCATGATGGATTTCAGCAGCAGAGTACCTCCCTGAGAGCAGATTTGACCAATTGGGGGGGCGGAGTTCTGGGGCAGGGGTGACCCACCCAGAAGAGTGTCATGTGACCCCTCTAAGAGCTCCCCCTACTGCTCTTTACCAATCAGAATGCAACACTTCCCAAGGAAGTTCCAGCATCATGTGGAAGATGCCATTTCATTCCAAGAACGTGTGTTTTAGAAATCGTGGAAAGGCTGAGAGGAAACATGGACTCCTTCACAACCCCCGTGAGAACTTTGGACTTTGTTTTAGCTCCGAGGGCCTTTGACCACCCATGGAGGAAGCACTACATCAGCAACAGTTCCAAGGAGGAGGAGGGAGTAGCCATGGGGAGCCCTTTGCCCCAGCCCTTGATGGTTACTCCGGAACCCGACCCTGAAACCCAACCGCTCATGAGGAAGACCGATGAGTGTGACAACCTCTCGTCATCCACCCCCCTAGAGAAGGAAGGTGACTGGGGCTCTCCGGAATCACCAGTGAACAAGGTGAACAGAAAAGATGTTGCTCAGGTAAGTGAATGATTAAGAAGTGATGGTCAAGGATGGGGTGTAATGAAGTTAGGAACTGACCTGGGGTTGAGTAAATCTAAAAACAAGCAGTGGGGGGCTTACACTGTTTCTTTTCTGAAAATCTATCAACTGCTCGACAATGCCTTTCTAGAGGCCCTGGAGGCCCTGGACAGTGTTGCATCAGACAGCGAAGATGAACCAGGCGCACCTTGTTTTTGCTCAACATCAGTACAAATTGTGGACGAGGATGATGACTATAGGGATTTAAGGAGGAGGCTTGGCATGGAACTAACTGAGCCAGTGCCACATCATGAGCATAAAACAGTCATGTGTTCTATTGTATGTGTTGCTGTTTATGCTGTCCTGAATCTCTGTCTTAGGGAAAAGCTTTTTGAAGATGGTGAGGGCTGTGTCATAGATGCACCAGCCCAATGGCACCGTGATTGTGTGAGTTGGACTTCAGAGGATATAAACTGCAAGCTCCAGGACCTGTGACCTGGCCTGTCTTTGGAAAGCTTATTAAACACTGTTATTGCCATAGATTATGCTTTGCAATGTCTGTGCCTAACCCAAGAAAATTTAGCACAAGGGGTGACCTTGGTAAATGCTGCGCAGTTGGGTCAAGATCTTGACAGTGTTTTAAAGAAAGTGATTAAACCGGAAGATGCTTGCTTACAGCGTTACATTTACCATCTGGTTTACACAAAAAGTTACAGAACCCTGCTTAAGAAAAAGACTATTGTAAGAAATCTAAAAAGATTACGTAAGAGAATGGTGAGGCGGCACACATGTGATATAAAATTTGGTAGCTGTAAATAAAAATATCGATTGAAAAGGGCTTTGTGACTATCTGTGTTTCTGTTAGGAGATCTGTGTGGCCCTTAAGTAAGATAAAAGCTCTGATGGATCTTGGTTTGTTTTCAAGGGCTGTATGTGTTTTTAATAAAAAAAAATTGTTTGTGAGAAACCAGCTCGTGTGTCTTTTTATAAAAGAGACCCATTTACAGCAAAAATGCTGAAATGTGTGTAGTAGAATCTTGTGGGGAACTCTCCCCAAAAATGTGTTTAAAATAAAGGGGGGAAAAGGCTTCTATATAATATAACAGGGATGTTAGAGACATGTGTTTGAATACAATAGAGCTGACTCATCCTGTTGAGCTGATGGTTTAACCACACCTCCAATGAATAGCCAGGGTGACTCTACTGAGTCTGTAGGTCTAGATGTGATTACCCACCCTTGTTTCCATCAGAGTTAAATGTATTAGTGATCAGTAATTAAGTTTGATGGATGAACACCCACAGTAAGGGAGGAGGGTAAGTGGGGATGGTGAGCTCTGATTAATATTAAATGAAATAAAATCTCAGGAGTTCATAGATGATATTTGACAGTTTAAATATAACCCAAGATTTGGTTGAATGCTATAGGTCGCTTTTTCTAGCAACTCAAAGTTATTAAAATACATTTACAAAAATAAACAAGGGATCTAACCCAAAACTGAAATGTTTCAAGGGTTCACAAACTTCCACCATACTTTTATAGAACAAGCATTTGCTGTAGAAACATTTAAATGCTATGGGTATTTGAAGGGTGTTTACTATGGTTGTGATACATCCATTTTATTTCAAAATAACCCAAAACTTTAAGCATGAAAGAAACGTTTAAAAAAACCAACAAAAAAACAAAACATTCATTGATATCAGTAACATTAAGGATTGTTGTGTATGGTGATTTACTGTTTAATATTGTAAGAAGGTCCTACAATGCTGTTTTTTTCACTGAAACAGAAAAATGTATTTTAACTAAAAAAAAAAGCAGCCCAGTTGAGCAGACAACTTAATTCCCCCACATCTCAGATCACAAAAGGGAACTTTCGGGAGGGGTGCCTAATTTCCTTAAGTATCTATTAATTCAGAGTTGTAAGTGATCGAATCAACCTGCTAACTTCAGACTTTGGAATTTGTTGGCTGAAAGAGTTAGGATGGTATAAAAACCTCTTGTTTTTTTGGAAACTGTCCTCTTTCTACAGAAACGATCTTGAACAGAATAGCTGCTGGACTGCGAGACTAGGTATGCTGCTTGTTTTTAACTCTGAATATATATAATGTTGCTCTTTGTCCATGCTGTCTTTACTAATAATGATATGTCTTTATTGCAGTGTGAGCTGTTTAGCATGGAAACAGCAACATCAACCTATATTTCACCAGGGCAAGGTAAAATCCTATTTTTAACTATAGTTGTGATCAATACTGTTTAATAAAAAACCCAGGTATTAAACAGGTTGTATAGGGGTTTGATGCATTTAGGGAATAATACTAACTATAATTTTTGCTTGTTCTTTAACCCAAAGGCCCAAACACATATGGGGGGGAAGTAGAATAACCATATGCCAGCATCCTTTTACTCTGTGGTAGAAAGTAAATTTATACAATTTGTTACTCGAAATTGGGCCAGCTAGTAAGCTTCAGGAGGACTAATAACCCACCAGAGTTTGGCAGAAAGCAGCAGTTTATTACACTGATAGCCAATGGCATATTAACGCCTAGGCCAACAAGGCCTAGGCCTAGGGCGGCAAATTTGCAGGGGTGGCAAATTTGCTCATGCCCCCTCCCCCCCAGTCCCATCCCAACTCCACCCCTTCCCCAAATCCCCAGCCCACCTCCTCTCCCGGGCATGCTGCGCTTCCCTCCTTCCACCTCCCTCCCAGGCTTGCTGTGCAAAAGCGCTGGGAGGAAGGGAGAGAGGAGAAGCGAAAGAGTTGGTTTTAATATTTAAATTGTCAGGTAGGGGCCTCTGCTAGAGATGAGTGTGGAGATTTACAGTATTTTATTTCAAAAAAGTTTGGTTTTTACTCTGCAAAATGTGATGTGTTTTTAAAATGGGTTATTTTAAAATTAATATTTAAATTGTTGGTGGTGATTTAGGGGACTTATGCAAGACATAGTTATGGTGGGGGATTTTAAAAGTATTTTATTGCACACTTGGTTTTTGGGTGCATGGTGGAAATGTGCTTGTATTAAAAAAATGTCTAGGTTTTAGAGAAACGCTAGTGGTAGAAATAAACCAAACCTTATGTTTGTTGTACAGCCTGAAATGGATTATTTTGTTTTAAAGCTATGACTTTTTAAATAAATAATAAAATACTCATTAGGTTGTTTTTCTAAGTTTAGAAGAGAGTTTCGTGTGTTTTATAATAATAATGTTGTCTGCTCCATAGTTCAGTCAAAACATGAGATCCTTAGATCAGAGGGTAAACAAGCTCAAAAGAGAAAGGAAAGAGACAGCTGAAAAGGAAAATTCACCAGCATCAATGGCTGATGGATGGCTGAAACCCAGTAAATATGTTTTATTTATTGGTTTGGTTATTTTATGAGGTTTTGTATTTTAAGCAAATACATAGGTGAAGGTGAGAAAGTTGGTAAAGTTAAGTTTTGTAAAATGTTTATTTGATGCTAAATTGGAACATCTCTATTTTTCTTAATCAGGCATGGGCAGCTCTCCTGACAATGCTATAGTCAGAGCTACAGGGACACCTCCACCAGAACCGCCAAAGAATCAGGAATCTGCTCTGAGACATTTAATAACACCATCACCAATGCAAAACAGCAGAAGAGTGCAGAAGAAGCATCAGGACAGTCCAAAGGTCATATATGCCAACCCAAAGGACAAAATAAAAGACTCTGGTAAAAAGCAACTATGCAAACACAAGTCCAGTTCCTCAGCTGCCAGCGCCACACCTAGCCCTGAGAAAACTGATCAAAAACACACATTCACAAACCCGGAGCATGCACTTTAGGGGTTGTGAATAAAAAAACAAGGACTGAAAGTTCCTCCGATGCTGGAGTATTGCAACCACACAAACACAACTCCAGTTCCTCAGTGGTTAACATCCCCTGCAAACCTTGAGAAAACTGTGAGCAAAAACACATATGTTCACACGCGTTAGGGGTTGTGATTAAAAACTCAAGGACTGAAAGCTCCTGAAATACAGGGGTAGCTCCTTATAGGTATCTGACAATTGTTATGAACTATTCTCCCACCTTAATAAGCGTGGTACAACTCTTCGGTATTCTAAAAAGATTTGGGAAAAATATGATGCTTTGGGCAGAAAGCTGATGGGTGCTGTATCCTCAGGGGTTCTCAAAGAAAGGAGGACTGGAAACTACATCAAAAATGCAAAAGCTCTTGTGGGTGACTTTTTGAAAAGTACTTCAATTTTCCAGAAGGTGGCTCTGAGCAGGCATGACTAGTCATGGAAAGGGGCTTGAGTAAAAGGGGAACCTCAAGGGTACACATCAGCTAAAGCGTAAACAAAAGGGGGGACAGCGTTTGGGGAATAAATGGACAGCTGCCCAAAAGTTACGGGCCAGGGTCACTGTAATTTTTTTAAAAAAAAGGCTAAAGAGGTGATGAGGAGAAAATAACAAAAAGAGATTTCCCCCCATCCCCCATTGGAGGCTGTCAGACTTTTGTGTCTGAGAATAGGGAGGTGGAATCCGACCTGAGGGGCAGTGGTGACTCTCACACAGAGTCTGATTTAGAAAATTCCCCAGAAGGCTCCCTAGACATGTCCCTGACTACTCCTGATGATCCTCACAGTGGCCCTCAGAGTCTGACTCTCAAATAACGTCTGACGTAGAGGACGCAGCTGATGGTAGAGGAACCCCCAAGTAACCCTGAAAATACAGGTGCAGACTCCCCAAACAGACATGTATATGGAGCGAGTGAGAAGTTGGCAGCAGGAATTACCTAGATTTGGGGGGGTCAGTCTGTTGTGAGGAATTTTGTTTTGTCAATCTTGAGTGAATAAATTCAGGTCAGCAGGTCGTTGAAGCCATACACGGGGGATACAGTTAGTTCTTCATGACATTAACAGTAGAGTAGCTTCTGACGGTTACATTTAGAGAGTTGTAATTTAATCAACCCTTTGTTTTCTTTAAGAACTAGGGATGAGCTTTCTGCTGAAGACTTCTTAAATCAGACCTCAAAGCTGTTACAGAGTAATAGTGACGCATGTCGATGGGACAGTGTGCCTCATTGTGACGGTTGTAAAAAAAAATGGGCAGGGGTGGCCATAGAGTTTTAGACAGCCACCTGTATTTTAGGGATAGCATTAGAAAGCCTGAATCATCGGAAAAGTATATTTTTTTACGATTTTGAATGCACGCAGGAGACGGGTTGCAGGTGCCCAATTACATTTTTGCTATGTCCCTAAAGCCGGGAAAATCCTGGGAATTTAAGGGCGGTGAGTGTCTTTCTACCTTTAAGACCTTTATTGGTTAAAAGTTTCAGGACTACATGTTCCTAGCACACAATTCCAAAGGTTACTATGTGTACTTCATCATTAGACAGTTGCTGAAGGAAAAATGTGCACATAACTGATAATTTAGTGTAGTAAACTAATATGCGTGGAAGTTAAGGTGCTAAACATTCATTTTATAGACTCTTTAAACTTCTTGCCCATGAAGTTTAGCAAGCTCCGCAGGTGATGGGGTTTGAAGATTGCAAAGGGTATTTCCCACATTTTTTTTTAACACTTTAGAAAACCAAAATTACATGGGGCCTATGCCTGGGATGCAGTACTATGGTATAGACAGCACGATGCCTGCGGAGAAAGCAGAATTTCTTGACTGGTATCAGGACAACAGATATGAGACGTTTGACTTGCAGAAAGAGCTTGCATATTATTGTCAGCAGGATGTCAACATTCTGAAATGGGCCTGTATCCTATACAGAGAAGAGATCATGAAAATGACAGAGACAGGAGATATTGTAGAGAGATTTCAGAGTAGCAGCCATGTTAGTCTGTATCCGCAAAAAGAACAGGAGTATTTGTGGCACCTTAGAGACTAACACATTTATTTGAGCGTAAGCTTTTGTGGGCTACAGCCCACTTCATCAGGTGCGTAGAATGGAACATATAGTAAGGAGACATATATACATATACAGAGAACATGAAAAGGTGGTAGTTGCCCTACCAAATCTAAGATGCTAATTAATTAAGATGAGCAATTATCATCAGGAGAAAAAAAAACGTTTGTAATGATAATCAAGATGGCCCATTTCAGACAGTTTGACAAGAAGGTGTGAGGATACTTAATATGGGGAAACAGATTCAATGTGTGTAATGGCTCAGCCATTCCCAGTTTCTGTTCAAGCCTAAATTGATGGTATCTAGTTTGCATATTAATTCAAGTTCAGCAGTTTCTTGTGGGAGTCTGTTTAGAAGCTTTTCTCTTGCAAGATTTCCACTTTTAAGTCTGTTACTGAGTGACCAGAGAGGCTGAAGTGTTCTCCTACTGGTTTTTTAATGTTATAATTCCTGATGTCAGATTTGTGTCCATTTATTCTTTTGTGCAGAGACAGTCCAATTTGGCCAATCTACATGGCAGAGGGGCATTGCTGTAGCCCATGAAAGCTTATGCTCAAATAAATTTATTAGTCTCTAAGGTGCCACAGGTACTCCTGTTCTTATTGTAGGGAGAGTCCCTCACAAGAGGTTACAAAGGAAACTAATGATGGAGTGAGAGACAAAGTAGCCAGCAAACAAAGCTGTAAACAGGGGAGTTTGGGTGGACGTTTACAGAGGGAGTTTAGGAGAAGACTAAGAGAGGCAGGCTGAGGAACACATAGGCTACCAAAGGGAGTGTGCAGTGTTCTAGCAGTGTCTTGGTTCTTGCTGGGGGTTTGTTTTACTGGGTGGTGGTATTTTGGTTTGGTTGTGTTTTTCAGATTTACAGGATTTAGGTGGGAAGCCTATGACAGATACAGAGGTAGCAGTTGTTGTGACCCAAGCAATGGAAGACACAATGAGGATGACTAGATGTGGAAGCTGCGGCATGTACAGGATCCTGGAGGGGGTACCTGAAAATAGTTTTGTCTGCATGAAGTGCTGCCTGATAGAGCTGATGGAAGAAAAGATCTGAGGACTGGAGAGGCAGGTGGAAACTCTGATAGAGTTTGGAAAGGGTTCGAGCGGATGATGGAGCAAAGACATGATGAGGCCGAAGAAAAAAGCTCAGACTTGCAGATGGAAGCAGGACCAAAGAGCTCTGAGGGGAGATTGCTGGGTGAGGAAAGTGGATGGTGGAAGCATGTGACTAAGTGAACCAGACAGAGGAAAAGACGGGCCAGTGAAGGAGAAATAGAGCTCAGGAACAGGTTTGCGGAGTTGGAAAGTGAAAAAGGGGCACAGCAGGTGGTCGCTGAATGTGAGAGGGCAAGGAAGAAAAGAAGAGCAGCTAGCCCTATAAGGAGAGGAGAAGAGTCAATGGAGATAACACTAAACATGAGCCCCAGGAGGATACAGGATGGGTTGCAGAGGATTGCAAGTGTGAATAGGAATCGAGAGGACTTGCAGCCAGAGGGAAGAGGGGATAGACTGTAGAATTGCACCGTCACCGGGAAAAGGCAGGTCTACGTGACTGGGGACTCCTTGCTGAGAAGAATAGACAGGCCTGTAACTAGAGTTGATCCGGAGAACAGAAGGGTGTGCTGTCTGCTGGGTGTTAAGATACAGAATGTGAATCTGAGGCTGAAGAGGATCCTAATGAGAGCAGGAAAAAATCCACTGATTGTCCTTCATGTGTGAACTAATGATACAGCTACATTCTCACTGGAACATATCAAGGGAGAATATGCCAGGCTAAAGAAGACATTTAAGGAAATTGAGGCTCAGGTGATCTTCAGTGGAATTCTGCCTGTTCCCAGAGAAGGGCAACAAAGGTGTAACAAGATTATGGTGATCAACAGATGGCTCAGGCAGTGGTGCTATAAGGAGGATTTTGGGATATATGGCCACTGGGAGGCATTCATGGACAGAGGACTGTTCTTTTGGGATGGACTTCACCTGAGAAGGGAGGGAAATAAACATCTAGGATGGAGACTGGCACAACTGATTAAGAGAGCTTTAAACTAGGAATTGGAGGGAGATGGTTGAGAGATGTCCAGGTAATCTCCACACCGGATTTTAACATTGAGAGAGAAGAAATTTAAGCAAGAAAGGATACTGTCGTGGGTAGGAGACTGAACATACGAAGGAAGGGTACTGTAGATACAATTCTAATAGGTGATACTGGCAGTAGAATGTCTGGGCCTAATCGGGTAAAGGATGTGAGCGAAGCCAAACGGCAAGAATTAAGATGTCTGTACACCAATGCGAGAAGCCTAGGTAACAAAAAAGAGGAACTAGAGTTACTGGTGCAGGAAGTGAAACTGGATATTATAGGGATAACAGAAATGTGGTGAATAGTAGTCATGACTTGAGTACAGGTATTGAAGGCTATGTGCTGTTTAGGAAAGACAGAAATAAAGACAAAGGTAATGGAGTAGCATTGTATATCAATGAGGAGGTAGACTGTAAAGAAATAAGAAGGGATTAAATGAATAAGACAGAGTCTGTCTGGGCAAAAATCACATTGGGGATCATGGGAGACTTTAACTTCCTAGATATAGACTGGAGAACAAGTGCTAGTAACAATAATAGGGCTCAGATTTTCCAAGATGTGATAGCTGATGGG
>NW_027424971.1:0-18870 GCF_003597395.2 Chelonoidis abingdonii
GTTCGTTCCCAAGTTAGTTGGAACAACAGGCGGATGCATTTTAGATTATGGTTTGGTGAGTAGTGAGATATAGAGGAAATGGTTGTAGCGAACAACCTTTATTTTTGAGGCGATCTGAGCTAATTACGTTTAAACTAACGGGAGGATACAAAATAGTTATCTGAGGGCATGGGTTTTTGATTCAAGGGCTTAATTAAAGAATTAGGATATTAGGGAAGTGGATTTGACTTGAAAGAACTATGTGGATCTAAGGTGGAGGAAGCTGAAATTACTTCGCAGTCAAGCTGCAGAAACTATCGGCTGCTCCAAGAAAGGGGAAAATCGTAGGCAGAGAGTTGTGACCCAGTGGAATGAGTAGCTTCAGGAGCGTGTTTAAGAAAGTATGAGCTTCAGGATGGAAGATGGGAGTGTCAGCAAGAAGTGATGATGCCAGAATGTAGGGTGTTAGAATGGCCAAAGCTGAGGAGTTGGACTTGCAAGGAATTAAAACCATAGTAAAGGTTCTATAGCCATTGATAGAAGAAAAGAAAAGAAGAAGTGGGACGCTAAATACTGATGATTGGGTGGAAGTTAAGGATATCTAGGTGCCTTTCTAACTTTGCCTCAGTCTTTATGAGGCTAAAGAGATTAGAGATATGGTAGGTGACAAATAGGAGCAAGGTATGGGTAGATATTGCCACATCTGGGCTAGAAGCCAATCAAATCTAATGGGTGAATCAGGGGTACCAGTTTCTTTCCTCCAAGTATTTAAGGACTGGCACATGATCTGTAACTCAGGGGTTGTACTATATGACAGAAGAATTGCTAACATAGTTCTAACTTTAAGAAGGAAAAAGTGATCCAGGCAACTCAGGCTTGTCAGTTTGACATCTGTAGTATGCAGGTTTGGAAAAAATTGAAGGAAAAAGTAATTAGGACATTGAGGTCAATGGTATTGGGGCATATACAACATGGTTTACAAAAGGTGATGTGCCAAACCAACTGAATCTCTTCTTGAAGGTAACAGTTTTTTAGACAAGGAAACGCAGTGGATCTTATTATCTTTGATTTCAGTAAGGCATTTGATTACGGTTCCACAGGGGATTAGTTAAATTCATGAAAAGATGGGGATATATGAATGAGAGTGGATAAGGAACGTGTGTTAAGGGGATAGCTAAGGGTGGTACTGAAGGTGAATTATCAGGTGGGAAAGAGTTACTGTGGATTCTCAGGGATCGTTTTGGGACCAATCTTATTTAATCTTTTTACTGACCTTGCTCAAAAGTGGGAATGGTGCTAATAATGTTTTGGGATGAACAAGCTGGAGGTTTTGCCATATGGAGAAGGATTAGGATATCATACAGGAAGAACCTGGTGACCTTTGTAAACTGGCGTAACAGTTATAGGATGAATTTAATAGTGAAAGTGCAAGGCAGTATAGTTTAGGGATATAACCAGACTTTGTTATAAGTGGGGCATCAGTGGATAGTAACAGAGAGGAGGAGCTTGGATCTGGTTTGATCACAGGATGACTATGAGCTGCCAACGATGTGATATGGCCGTTAAAAAGCTAATGCGTCTTGTGGATGCATCGGCGACGTTTTCCGTCGGTAGAAGAGTGTTAGTACTGTTATACAAGGCGCTTAGTTGGACCTATTGGATACTGCATGCAAAAGTCTGGCCCATGATTTAAGAACGGATGAACATCAACTGGAACGATCGAGAAGGTGTTCTGGTGGATCAAGGAATGGAACTGTCTTTTGAGGAGATTTGGTTTCTTAGCCTAGCCAAGAAGGCTGAGGAGATAATGATGCATTCTATATATATATGAGAGAAATAAATGCAGGGAGGGAGGGATTATTTAAGTCGACGTACCATGTGGACACAAGAAACAATGTGATCTAAACGGCGGCATCGAGGAAGTTTAAACTTGAAATTTAGATGTAAGCTGTTTCTACCATCTGAGCGAGTAAAGTTTCTGGAACAGCTTCCAGGGTAGTGGGGTTAAAGACTATTGTTCAAAGACCTCAGTAGATTAGGTTTTATGGAGAGGGTGGTTCTAGAGATGCTTATTTTAGGGCACTGATCTTTGATTCGGCGGAGTATGCTCAGTTGGTCCTGTGAGGGATGTAGATGGGCTGGGATCTGGTCTCTGAGAGATTCTTTCTGAGTGTGGCTGATGGTCTTGCCCATTGCTCAGGGTTTAGCTGACGCATATTTGGGGTTCGGGAAGGATTTCATCCGGGGCAGATTGGCAGGGGCCCTGGAGGTTTTTCACCTTCTTCTGCAGCGTGGGGCATGGGTCACTTGCTGGTGGATTCTCTGCAGCTTGAGGTTTTCAAACCACAATTTGAAGACTTCAATAACTCAGACATAGGTTAGGGGTTTGTTATAGAAGTGGATTGGTAGGATTCTGGGCCTGCTTTGTGCAGGAGGTCAGATTAGATGATCATATTGGTCCTTTCTGACCTTAAAGTCTATGAGTCTATAAGTCATAAAACTTTCAAAATCATTCTGTTAGCTTTGAAAAGAAAGCAATTTTATTTTCAAAAATTTCCAGAGCATTTTAAAACTTTTTCATTTTCAAAGTGAACCTTTTTTTTCTATTTCATAATTGAAATTGTTCATTTTTTAAACCCTGTACCCAGCAAATCACAAAACTGGCTAATCAAAATAGGCAAGCCAACCCCCTCTCTTCCCCTTCAAAACAAACAAACAAAAAAGATATCCAGGAGGGAGAGAGAGAGAGAGAGTTGACAACATGCACACACAAGAAAAAGATGGCAACAGAGGACTTAAAGCAGGGGTGGGCAAACTACAGCCCAGGGGCCAAATCTGGCCCTTGAAACATTTTAATTCAGCCCTTGAGCTCCTGCTGGGGAGCAGGGTATGGGGTTTGCCCCTCTCCATATGTGCAGTGGCTCTGCATGGCTCCCAGAATCAGCAGCATGTCCCCCATATGGCTCCTACATGTAGAGGCAACCAGGGGGCTCTTCACGCTGCCCCCACCCCAAGCGCCGCCCCTGCAGCTCCCATTGGCCAGCAACCACAGCCAATGGGAGCTGCAGGGGTAGCGCCTGCAGACAGGGTAGCATGAAGAGCTGCCTGGCAAAGCCTTTGCATAGGAGCCAGAGGGGTGACATGCTGCTGCTTCTGGGAGCTGTTTGAGGTAAGCGTTGCCCGGAGCCTGCACTCCTGACCCCTTCAGCGCCCTAACCCCCTGCCCCAGCTCTGATCCCCCTCCCTCCCTCTGAACTCCTCAGTCCCACTCTCCTGCACCCAAGAGCCTGCACCCCCAGCCGGAGCCCTCACACCTGCACCCCAACCCCTTGCCCAAGCCCGGAACGCCCTCCCACACCATGAATTCCTCATTTCTGGCCCCACCCCAGAGCCTCCACTCCCAGCTGGAGCCCTCACCCACTCCCACAGCCCAATCCCCAATTTTGTGAGCATTCATGGCCCACCATACAATTTCCATACCCAGATGTGGCCCTCGGGCCAAAAAGTTTGCCCACCTCTGACTTAAATCAATAAAATACATGGTGTCTTTCTCCTCTTTTGTGTGCGATTGTGGAATGTTTTCTGTTTGTTGCAAAACACTGCAATAACTACATGGTTATGATGAAGACACTATAGTGTTTGTGGTCCCAGATTAAAATAAACTGATCTTTAAAGAGATTTTTTTCTCTCTACCCCCTGGACTTGGATTTATAGTGTCACTGCAGAACAGAGTTAAGATTATTTGTATTCTCCTAACAGTGCATTTCCAGACCTTGGCATGTTTGAATTTTTTAAAGTTTAACCTTAATTATCAATTTTCTAGATTTATGATGTTTGGTTTCAGGATAATTACAGTATCCCTGTAATATATTTAAATGTTCTGTCAACTTTAGCACGTTTATTTTACCTTCTTTTTTTTCTGAGAAAGATTTTTTTTATTTAAAAATTTCATACATAAATTTAAAGAAAACACCGAAAGAGAATGAAGTATCAACTATAAATCTTTTTTATTATTGTCATTGTTATGGCCAGATTCACCAATACACTGTGGCCATTTTGCCCCACTCTGGATCAGCGCAAAACAGCTACTTAAACTGGGTTTACAGCTCCTTTGCATCACCACAGCAGTTCAAAGCTGCCAGAATGAATAACCCAGATTTCGCCTGCCTTCCCACATCCTCCAAATCCCGCCTTGTTCTTGTACCTCATTACATTCCCCAAGACATACCCCAAATCTCCCTCCCTCTTGCACCCTGTATTTTGCTGCAGGCCCCCGCTCAGTTTCCCCCTCCTGCCCACTCTGTGGAGATGATCTGATGCAATGTGCAGCATTTGAAAAAAATAGGATTAATGCTTATTTTTGCAAGTATTTTCATAACTGGAAATTGATCTGTCAGCACAGGTTGGTGCATAAAATCTTCGCCTTCAGAGAAACTCACACAGAACTGCCCTGTTTCACAAAGGCTGCCATCTCTCATTGCTCTCCCTGAGTTAAGGTGCACTTTTTCACAAGGCAACTGTGTTACCTTGTTTCCAGTGACAGTGAAATCACAGCCATCTTTGTTCTGGACAGCCTGTAGCCTCAGTCCCATGGGGAACAGTAAGAGATACATGTTCTTCTCAAAATGGTCAACTAACCCTGGACAAGTTGTGACCTCAGTCCCTGTGAGAATAATAGAAGATGATGGCCATATAAACACTGTCCTTAACTTCAACCAAAACACTGATTAATGAACTTGTTAAATATCCAATATACGTGTGTGATGAAGTGGGGGGTTTTCTTGGGGTTTTCTGTATTTTCCAGTGGTTTGCATGCACAGGGGGTGGGACTCAATGTACCTGGGTGTTACTGGTTTAACGAGGTGAGGGGAGAGGGAGTTTGTTGTTACAGAGGACAGGAGAGAGACTCGGGACCAATGGCCTGGATAATGGAAACCCCAGTGACTGGTGACCTGGTGACCCGGACACTCAGCTCAGTAGACCCAGCCGGTTCTAGCCAGTGGGAGGACAATGAGCTGCGGAGAGAGGACCTCAGTGACCGGACCAGCGGTTCCAGCCAGAGGGGCCAGAGGAGGGTTGAGAGGAGAGGAGACCCAGGCCTTCCTGTTTACAACCCTGTTTACCTGGAGAGAAGACAATGGACAGAGGCAGGGCTTGGGGCCGGGGATATCGGAGGCCCAGCTGGGAAGCAGGGAAACTTTGGGGCTGGAGAGGTGGAGCAGGCAGAGCTCACCAGGTCCAGGGGGACTGAGATATGCTGGGCTGAGGGAGGCCAGACTTGAGGCCCTGAGAGTTTCCGGTGCTGTGTTCAACTCTCAATAAACTCTCCTGTTTTATGCTGGCTGAGAGTTACTCCGGTCTAGAGAATAGGGTTGTATTAACCCCCTTGAGGGTGAGGAGGCCCGGGGGGTCCAGAGCGCGTGAACTCCCTGAGGGGGCCCACAGTGAGAGTCAGACGTGCTAAGGCTCAGAGAGATGCGACTCCAGGAGGTGGAGAGGCCTGACCCCGAGAAAGAGTGGGCCCCCGAGAAGGGCTGTCTCACTGAAAGGGGCACCCCCCACAGACCGCACGGGGCCATGAGTGGGCATGATCTGTGAGTCCGTGACAACGTGTATTACAAACTTTATACTCAGATGATAAATATAAGAAACATATTTATACAATACATTAAAAATGTGTCTGAAATGAGTCATCTTTACAATGACTGTAATAATGATACTATTTAACAGCATCTTTTGGTCATTTTAATGGCTATCAAAATAACTAATAAAGTATAAATAATAAAGAATGCATAATTAGTGTAAACCAATAGTTATTAAAATTGAAAGTAAATATTTACACTAATACTTTTGGATGTATTTTCGTTGGAGTTAAGGATGGTGTTTAATTAGAAATTGTACTTGACTTTTTATCCTTTACTTTCTATTTCCAAATTTTTGTCAGTTTATTGATGAGAGAAACTGTAACTCACATTAAATAAAATTTTTTGGTTTCTGAATAATAATTAATTCAACCCCTCCTTCTCCTCAGCCTCTTTCCATCTCCCATTGCTCCAAATTCTGTTTAGAGCACTGAATTGATTAAAAGTAGCAAAGTCTTGTGGCACCTTATAGACTAACAGACATTTTGGAGCATGCACTTTCGTGGGTGAATACCCACTTCGTCGGATGCATGCATCCCACAAAGTGGGTATTCACCCACAAAAGCTCATGCTCCAAAACGTCTGTTAGTCTATAAGGTGCCACAAGACTCTTCGCTGCTTTTACAGATCCAGACTAACACGGCTACCCCTCTGATACCTGAATTAATTAACTGAATCAGTTCATTCCTGTTGTTTGTTTTCTTGAAATCATTCCTCTGGTCACACTGTACCCTCCCTTTTTGTCACTTTACCTTTCACTCTGTGTTGCCTACAGAGGCAGTAACTGGCCAGGGCAATGAGAACAGCCAGGAGTGGCAGGATCACACCCACAACTTTGTGACTTTCTTCCCAGATCAGAAAATTATTGTTGAGGATGTTGAAATGCCAATAATTATCCTTGGGGACCCAGACTACCAGTTGCTCCCATGGCTCATGAAGCCATACACAGGAACCCTGGACAGCAGTAAGGAGCAGTTCAACTATAGGCTTAGCAAGTGCAGAATGTTGGTAGAATGTGCCTCTGGATATTTAAAAGGGCACTGTCACTGTTTTGCTGAATAAGTTAGACCTCAGCGAAACCAATATTCCCATTGTTATTGCTGCTTTCTATGTGCTCCACAATATCTGTGAGACTAAGGAGGAGACATTTATGGTGGTGTGGGAGGTTGAGAAAGATCGCCAGGCAGCCAATTTTGAACAGCCACTCACTAGGGCAATTGAAAGAGCACAGCTAGGCACGCTGCACATCAGAGAGGCTTTTGAAAAAGAAGTTTCATGACTGACCAGGCTATGGTGTGACAGTTGTGTGTGTTTGTCCTTGATGCAAAGCTGCCTCCTTTGCACTTCCCTGTAAGCCAATCCCCTTCCCCTCCTTCAACCACAGCTGGCACAGGAAATAAAGTAACTATTGTTCTGAATCCATTCATTCTTGGTTTATTAAAATAAACCTGAGATCGCTGACAACACTGACTAATAAAAAGAAGCCTGGGTGTACAAAGGGTTTGATAACAGGGTGAGGTGGGGGAGGAGGGAAGGACAAGGCCACATTGCTTATTGTAGCCACACTACAAATCAAAGCTGTTTGAAAGACAGCCTTCTATTGCTTGGGTCATCCTCTGGAGTTGAGTGGCAGGTTCTTGGGCGTCTGGGTGAGGAGGATATGGAACTTGGTGAGGAGGGTAGGCAGTTATACAGTGGATGCAGCGGGGGTCTGTACTATAGTTGCCTTTCCTGCAACTCCACCAGAAGCCTCATCATGTCCGTTTGCTCCCCCATTAGCCTCAGCATCCCCTCCTCTGTGTTCCAATCATTCTCGCTGTATGCTTTCCTGGCCTCTGCTACTGAATGCCTCCATGCATTCAGCTGTGCCCTATCAGTGCAGGAGGACTGCATGAGCTCTGAAAACATGTCATCTGGAATGCATTTTTTTCACCTTCTAATCTGTGAGAACCTCAGGGTCAGAGTTGATGTGGGGAACACAGAAGCATTTGCAGCTGCAGGAGGGGGAAAGGGAGAGTAGATTTTAAGAAGATACATTTCTGAGAACAAAAGGGGCACTCTTTCACAGTGAATCAAGCAATTCACAGCAGACAGCACATGCATTTTAGGTACAAGGTCACATTTTGCCTTTTATATTGCGCACCTGCTGGTACGGTGACACATCACACATGGCTGGGAAACAAAATTTGGTTTCCAGGCAGCCATGGTAAGCCAAAGGGTACATGAGGTTGGTTTTTTCTGCATTCATAATGTGGGAATGATTTCAAACTGCAGTGCCCACCTTTCCCATAGCAACTAATGCCAGTTGTGTTTGCCATTTAAAAGGAGGGGCTGCAGTTGCCGTTTAAAAGGAGGGGCTGTGGTTTTGGGGTGGATGTGTAGCATGCGCGCACAAACGCACGTACACACATACACGCACACACACACACACCCTCTGCGTGGCTATTCTCTGGGATGATCCCTTTTAGCCAAGTGCAAACAGCCCAGCATGCCTGGGATCTAATGTGTCGGGGATCAGCAAACAGAGGAGATTACTGTTGCCTTACAAAACTTCCCCTATTTCAAGCAGGTGATCATGAATGATATCACTCTCCTGAGGCTGACACAGAAAGATAAAGACCAAATGCTGCATGAATGCAACCAAAACTCAGGTCCATTCTGCCATGCTTTGCGCTGCAAAGATTCCAGATCACTTGCATCTGGCTTGGAGTGGTAAAGTGTCCTACCATGAAGAACAAAATAAGACAGCCCTCCCCAGAAACCTGCAAAGGCTTTCAGAGTACCTCCAGTAGAGCATCATGGAAATGTCCCTGGAGGATTCCTGCTGCATCCTCAGACACGTTAATAGACTTTTCCATTAGCTCTACTGGCCGTGAATGCATCCCAATTGTTCAGGGCAAATCAAATATTAAACACAATTGCTTTTAACCCGTGTAGTGTCGTTACAAATGTGCACTCACCAGAGGTGCCTTCTCCGCCATCAGAGTCTGGGAACAATAGGCCCTGGGAGGCTATTGGCTCCAGGGTGAGGAAAAGGTGCTGGCTGCCAGGGAAAATGGATTCTCTGCTTGCCTGCTGTGCATTCTCCTCCTCCTCCTCCTCTTCCTCATCCACAAAATCCTCATCCGTATTGTGTGAGGCTGCCACCTTGCAGGTGTCCATGGAGAGTGCTGGAGTCCCCCCACATCTAGAATGGCATGCAACTCATCATAGAAGCGGTATGTTTGGGGCTTTGACCCGGAGTGACCGTTTGCCTCCTCTGTCTTTTGGTATGTTTGCCTGAGCTCCTTAATCTTCACACAGCACTGCTGTGCATCCCTGCTGTAGCCTCTCTCCACCATGCCCTGTGCAATTTTGCCATATATATCAGCAGTTCTTCTGCTGGATCAGAGTTCTGCCTGCACAGATTCTTCTCCCATATACCAGTCAGATCCAGTGTCTCCCATTTGCTCCATGCTGGAGCTCGTTTGCGATTCTGGGACTGCATGGTCACTTGTTCTGCTGAGCTCACCACGGTGACCAAATAGGAAATGAAATTCAAAAGTTCCCTGTGCTTTTCCTGTCTACCTGGCTAATACATCAGAGTTGAAATTGCTGTCCAGAGCGATCATGCTGGAGCACTCTGGGGTAGCTCCCGAGGCTAAGACAACTGAATTGCTCAGCACTGCGTCTACACTACCTCAAATTCGACCCAGGAAGGTCGATTTTAGCGCTACTCCCCTTGTCGGGGAAGAGAACAGCGGTCGATTTTAAGAGCCCTTTAGGCTGGCAGAGCAGGGATGGGTGTCTAGACACATTCATTATAAAATCGACCTAACATGGCTAAATTCGACCTAACCTCATAGCGTAGACCAGGCCTCAGTGTGATAGAGTTGAGAAGCTTCTACTAAGCTGTTAAACATACTGGGCCACCCCAACCACTTCACCAGTAGCTGTTTTTTTCTCCCTTTTCCTTTCTCCACTAGAACTTTTTCAATCCTGTAAATCCTGTCTAGTTTGGGGTTTACTTTTTGTAATGCTTCAGGGGAAAAAGATCCAGTAACTGTCTCACCCTCGTAATTGGTATTCAGGTCTCTGGCCCCAGGTTAAGGCTTCATCCACTATGATTGTCTCATTGGTAAACGTTTGCTCATAACCTTTTCCAAAAGCTCCCTTGGTTTTAGATAGTCTCACATGGTCGCCTTTCTAAAAGGGGCAACAACCGGTTTTATTTTAAAACCATCTCCATAAACCATTTTCCATACCTTCAGAGAATTTGAAGGGTTAGCATCAGTGGGTCTGGTTCGTATAGTTCTGTGAAAGCTCTGATTATAACTCTTTATAAAGTCGATATAGTGAAAGGTGTTATGGTTTGTAAAATATCTCCACATCCTAGTTTTTAAAGTTTTGTTAAATTGCTCCACAACCCCCTCTTTGACTTCATTATTAGTAACAAAATGGCGAATGCCATGCTGGTTTAACAATCTGCTTAAAATTTTGTTTAAGAATTCTTTCACCTGATTGCTTTGTAATTTTTGAGGCACGCAACCTTCACTGAAGATAGCTTTAAAAGCCTTGGATACCTCACCACTTGTCTCGTCTTTTAGGCTTAAGGCCCAGGCATATTTGGATAGAATGGCTATCACTGTTAAGATGTACTTAAAACCACTGTTGTGTTTGGAGAACCAGTGCACATCCACCAAATTTGCCTGCTATTGTGCATCCACAGCTGAAACAATGGTCTTATGGTCTTGTTTCTTTTAAAACGTATTCAAGCTGGTTTGTGTACAGTGTAAGCATTCTGGTCTGAAAGCCAAGCTGTTACCTGTCTTCTGTTTAAAGTTTTACTATGCTTTTTAGTCACTTGAAAAAGACAGCTCAGCCTGCCGAAGCTCCCAACTTCCCCAGGGGTGTAATATATTTTCTTTAACAGAGCCGTTTGCACAGATATGACTGTTACTGGTATCGTCTTTTACTAACACAAGTATGACGGGAACACATTCATATTGACAAATTTAAATAAGTTTTATTAATCACCTGGTTTAACACAACCTTTTACAGCCGCCTGTGAAAATGAACGCCATGACCCCCTACCATTAGGGAGTCAGAGCTGATTCATTCTTGGACTCTGGGGAGATTATTGAGGAACCCAGGAAGCTGAGTAGAAAACACCGCCTCCTCAGCCACCCCAGAACTGCATGGGGCATAACAAAAGTGTCTCCGAAGAGACGCTTTTCCCTGGGGTGGCTTGGGTTTGGGGAAAGGAGGGGAGGCTTGGCTGCAGCCGGCCTGAGGCTCTTCCAGCCGAGGGGGGTGGCGCTCGGGGCTTCTCTGGGTGGGAGGGCGGGGCTTGTGGATCTGGCCAGGGGCGAGGGTAGGGGATCTGGGGGCTCTGGCTGCAGGGGGGCATGAGCAGAAGGGGCAGAGCTGGAGGCTATCCTCCCCAAAGCGGGGGCTCCACCCACCACCCGTGAGCTGTTTGTAATGCATCAAGAATATATTCACTTGTTCTGAGGTCTAGAAGAGGCAGACCAGTTGAAAGTCTATGAGTGTAAGGACCCAGGGACTAGAATGTGGGTCTGTAGCACCTGGGGCAGCTGATATTCCCACAGTGCCACTGGAAGGCCCTGCCATGGTACAGCCAGGGAGCACTATGGAGAATAGGCGCTGCAGGAAGTACCACCCAAGAGACCCAGAGTGACAGTACCCTGCAGCCCTCTGATTGGACAAGTGCCCCTACTTAACCCCATGGGTAGGCCCAGGAAGATGTCTGGGCACCCACATAGATCTTAGCTGGCTACTACTACGCTGCAGCTCCTGATCTCTGATTCCAGCTTGACTTTGACCTGACTAACGATCCTAACCTGATACTGCCTCTGGTCTCTGATCTGGCCTAACTCTGATGCTGACTTTTGTTTACAGAACCTGGCCTTGCGATTCCACTAACTCTGACCCAGCAACTCCCTTTCCTGGTGGGCAGACCTCAGCCCAGCTGTGACCACTAGGCAAAACTGCCTATGTCCTGGTACCTTACAATGGGTTAAGATAAAAGGGGAAAAAAATAGAAACTATGTCATGAGAGGGGTATAGACCACCAAATCAGGAAGAGCAGGTAGGTGTAGCATTTCTAGAACAAACAACAGAAATATCCAAATGCAAGACCTGGTAGTAATGGGAGACTTTAGCTGCCTAGATACCTATTGGGAAAGCAATACAGCAAAACACAAAAGGTTCCAGTAAGTTTTTGGAATGTAACAGGGACGACCTTTTGTCTCTGAAGGTGGAGGAAGTAACTGGGGGAGTAACCATTTTAGATGTGATTCTGACTAATGGGGTAGAAGGAATTGGTTGTGAATCTGAAGGTGTCAGAAACAGATAGTTAAGAGTTAATAGAACAGAAGTACTTCATGTCTCTTTTGCCTGTAAAGGGTTAACAAGATCAGTGAGCCGGGCTGTCACCTGACCAGAGGACCAATCAGGAGACAGGATACTTTCAAATCTTGAGGGAGGGAAGTCTTTGTGTGTGCTGTTAGTGTTTGGTTGTTGTTCACTCTGGGGGCTGAGAGTGACCAGATGTGCAACCAGGTTTCTCTCCAATCTCTCTGATACAGTCTCTTATATGTTCAGAATAGTAAATACTAGGTAGATAAGGTGAGTTAGGCTTATGTTTGTTTTCTTTATTTGCAAATGTGGATTTGGCTGGAAGGAGTTCAAATGTGTATTTTGCTGAAAGGCTTTTAATTTGTACCTGTATACTTAGGCTGGGAGGGTATTCCCAGTGTCTATAGCTGAAAGACCCTGTAACATATTCCATCTTAAATTTACAAAGATAATTTTTACTGTTTTTCTCTCTTTAATTAAAAGCTTTTCTTGTTTACAGAACCTGATTGTTTTTTTATTCTGGTGTGAGACCCTAGAGGACGGAGTCTGGATTCACCAGGGAATTGTGGGAGAAAGGAGGGAAGGGGGAGAGAAAGGTTAATTTCTCTCTGTGTTAGGATTACTTTGTCTCTCAGGGAGAGTCTATGGGAGGGAGAGAGAAGGAGGGGGGAAGGTGAAATTTTCCTCTCTGTTTAAGATTCAAGGAGTTTGAATCACAGTGATCTTCCAGGGTAATCCAGGGAGGGGAAGCCTGGCAGAGGCAATGGTGGGGGAAAGGGTTTACTTTCCTTCTGTTAAGATCCAGAGGGTCTGGGTCTTGAGGGTCCCCGGGCAAGGTTTTGGGGGGACCAGAGTGTACCAGGCACTGGAATTCCTGGCTGGTGGCAGCGCTACAAGTTCTAAGATGATAATTAAGCTTAGAGGAATTCATGCTGGTACTCCATCTTTTGGACGCTAAGGTTCAGAATGGGGGTTTATACCATGACAGAAGGTCGAAGGCAATTTGAGTGAAAGTGACCATGAAATGATAGATTTCATGATTCTAAGGAAAGGAAGGAATGAGAGTAGCAGAATAAGGAAAATGGACTTCAAAAGAAGACTTTAACAAATGCAGAGAACTGGCAGCTAAAGTCCCATGGGAAGAAAATCCATGGGAAAAAGGAGTTCAGGGAAACTGACAGTTTGTCAAAGAGACACTAATAAAAGTGCAACAGCAAGCTCTCTTGATGAAAAGGAAAACTAGTAACAACAGTAAGAGGCCAATAAGGCTCCATCAGGTTTTTCATTACCTGAAAATCAAAAGGGAATCCTAGAAAAAGTGGAAACATGGACAGGTTGCTAAGAATGAGCACAGGAGACCAGCACAAGTATGTAGCAATAAAATGAAAAAGGCCAAGTCAGAAAATTAGGTAGGGATAAAAAAGTCAATAAGAAGTTCTAGAAATACATTAGGAGCAAAAGAAAGATGAAGGAAAGCGTAGACCATCTACTTAGCAAAAAAGGAGAGCCAATAACTGACAACCTTAAGAAGGCTGAGTGTCAGGAATCAGGGCCTGCAGCACAGTCAGTCTCTGGGCAATCTAATGAGCACAACTGGCTTGTACTAGGCTGCTTAAGTGTCTACTGCACCTGATTAGTTGCAAAATTCAGCAGACTAGCTCTTAAGCCCAGCAGCATTTCAGAGGCTGCTCAAAGTATTGCCCATGATTGTGATAGCTCCTGCCTTGACCCCAGTCTTGCCTGTTTTGCTTTGTTCTAGCTAACCCAATTCTGACCCCTTGACTCAGATTCCTGCTGTCTGACCTCAGCTCTGATGCCTGGCTCTGGCATCAAGCCCCTGACTCATGTTTTGGCTCTGGGCTCTGATGTCTGGCTACTGACTCCTGGTCTGACCACTAAGCCTGATTGCCCATGTCCCAGTCACTGACACTGAGGTGTTTAATGCCTATTTTTTTCAGTCTTCACTAAAAATGTCAGTTGTGACCAGATACTCAACACAATTAATATTAACAGCAAGGGGAAAGGAATGCCAGTCAAAATAGGGAAAGAACAGGTTAAAGAACAAAATATTTAGGGTATGGCTACACTTCAAATTTCAAAGCGCTGCCGCAGCAGCGCTTTGAATTGTGAGTGTGGTCGGAGCGCCAGCGCTGGGAGAGAGCTCTCCCAGCGCTGCACGTAGACCACATCCTTTACGGGTGTAGCTTGCAGTGCTGGGAGCCGCGCTTCCAGCGCTGCCACCCTGATTACACTGACGCTTTACAGCACTGCATCTTGCAGCACTCAGGGGGGTGTTTTTTCACACCCCTGAGCGCGAAAGTTGCAGCACTGTAAAATGTGAGTATAGCCAAGCCCTCAGATAAGTTAGATGTATTCAAGTTGGTAGTGCTTGATGAAATTCACCTGAGGACACTTAATGACCTGGTTGAAGCAATCTTAGAACTGTTGATGATTATATCTCAGAACTCATGGAAGACAAATGAGGACCTGGGACTGGAGAAGGGCAAACATTGTACCTATCTTTAAAAAGGGGAACAAAAGAAAACCCAAGGAATTATAGACGAGTCAGTCTAACTTCAGTTATTGGAACGTGTATTTAGAGCACTCTCTTATGACATGTGGGAGACCCCAGGTCAAGTCCTTTCTCTCCCTCAGACAGAGGAAAAGTGAACCTGGGTCCCTCCATATTGCAGGTGAGTGTTTTAATCACCAGGCTGAAAGTGATGAGACAGGTAACACCTCCTCTGGCCAGATTTTGCATGGGACCAGATCTTCGGGTCTGCCCCTGAGCAGATCTGCTGAATTGGGCCATGAAGGAAAGCTAAAAGCGGAGGAGTACCTATGTTCCCCAGGTTCAGGAGTGTTAGGGATTCGGCAGGAGACAAGTGTGTGGGTGCCTAGTGGGAGGCAATAGGGCACATGTCTACAGACAGAAAAAGACAGTTAGAGGACTGCTATGGCAAACATTTAGGCTCCAAATCAAGTGAATTTAGATTTTTTCTAATAGTAGCAAATTCTGATTGGAAGCAGTTCCTGACACGCTACCTGTAACAACACTTTGAGCCACCCCTCCCGATTCCCTACTTTGGCTACACTGAGCATGCGCATATGAACTGAGCATGCTCAGTAACCTTTGCCGTCTCCTCTGCCCTCTCTCTGCCCTCACTTCTACTTAGGATTTGCTGCCTCCTCTTTGGGGGGAGTTAAAAGGATCAAGGGGGGCAAATCGCAGCGGGCGGGCTGCCAGGGTCTGAGCAGGGGGCAAAAATTTACTGGCCAGGGGGGATCAAACTGCTTCAGGAGAGAGGCTGAAGGGGAAAAATCGGGGGTGGGGGGGGAGACGCTGGCAGACCCTGTGCGGGGACAAAACTCCCGTTTAGGGAGGTGGACGGGGGGAAACAGTGGCCCCTCGGGATGAGCCATCTGCTGTGTTCGCTAATCGGGGGGTGTTGGGGTTGTGGGGGGGGGGGCAGAGGCTGTTTTCGTTCTGCTCCCAGGATGCTGCATGTCAGCCCCTGAGCAGGGGGCGGGTCCCTGGGACGGGGTCTGAAAGGCACAGACCTCCCAATGCCTATATTGTCAAAGCTTAGACCCCGCAGCCCCTCTCTATCCTATACAAGGGCTGTGGGGCTATTACTGCTCCAGCCAGGAGACTGAATGCGGTGAAATATTGTACAGACGCCCCCTCCCTCCCTCAAACTCTGCCTCTCACGTTTTGACTTTGTAAAAGTGTCTTCTATCAGTTTCCATGTCTATATGAAATCACTGCAACCCTTTCTCTATACACGTGCTGAGTTGCTAACTCCTCCAGAGCCCACATGTCCGTACCACCTGCTATACCCCAGGGCAGAGCCTGCACCCCTCACTCAAACACCCAGCCAGTACAAGGGCACTGTTTACAAACCGAGAGCTGCAGACGGCACTGTGCTGCCATCGTGCTTCTTCCCCTTCGGGGTGGGCCCATGCTGCACTATGCTACCCCCCTGCCCAGCACCCGCTCTGGCTCCCTAGGCCTAGTGCCACACCACCCAAAGACCCCCCAAACCCTGCCCAGCACCCCTCTGATTCCCATGCCCAGTGCCATACCACCAGAGACCCCCACAAACCTCCATGCCCAGTGCCCTCCCAGCCCTCCCCCATCCACTCAGAACACCCCCACAGATCCTCTCACTGCCCAGTCACCCCCTAGCTGAAGACCCCCCCAGCCCTTCCACAACTGCACAGTGCCCTGCACATCCCCACTCAGAGCCCCCACAGATCCCCTCACTGCCCCAGCACAATTGCACAGTGTCCCGCACAGACACCCCACACCCTTCCAGTTCCCCAAACCACACACAGATCTCCCACGCCTCCACTGCCCAGCATCCCCCCAGACCCACTAGAGACCTACTCTCCCACACCCAGTGGTGAGCTGAAGCCGGTTCCCACAGCTCCAAGAACCGGTTGCCTAAAATTAGACCTCCGTGCAGAACTGGTTGTTAAAGGGCCAGGAGCGCGGGCAAAGATTCCAGTCTGCAGGCTGGACCCAGGACCAGCGCTAGTGTTTTTAGCACCTCAGGCGCACGGCATTTTGCCGCCCCGCGCACTGGTCCGTGGCTCTGCTGGAGCTGCCACAGGCGTGCCTGCGGGAGGTCCACCGGAGCCACCTGCTGCCCCCACCCGGCAAAATGCCGCCCCCCCCAATAATCCTGGCTCCCTAGGCAATTGCTATGCCTGCCTAAATGGAAGCGCTGGCCCTGGCTGGACCATCCTGTTGCTCCCAGGATTCCCAGCTGGGGGAGGCTGAGGATCCCCCTGCCCTTCCCCTGCTTCCTCCTGCTGCAGAGTGTTAGCCACCAGCATCAAGCTTAGGCAGCTCAGCTGGAGCTCGAGAGTGTCGTCCTGCTGCCGCTTTTTGAGAGGCCTGGCAAGGTGGCGGGTGTGTGTGTGTCCTGCTGCAAGCTCCAGGGCTGGCTAGAAGGGAGGGGGGGGCAAGTGGGCAACTGGCCCGGGTCCTGCAGGGCCCTTGGCCCCATGGGTATGTCTCCCCGCCCCAGCTCCCCACCCTAAATCAGAACTTTTTATAGGTGTAAGCAGTCAGGATGAGCTGTACCCTGACATCTGGTGGTGAAGTATGGGAAGTGTGGAAAGATAAGTCTGGAATGCGAAATCTCAAATATTTTGCATAGGCCACGCCTACCTCATCCCAGACTGCCGAGCTGTGGGACTGCTTTGTGACAGAAATGACTCAACCTCAGTTGGGTGGTACTTGCTAGACAAGGGACATGGGTTCCAAACCTGTGAAGGGAGAGAGGTTGGGGACAGGTATTTGTGCCTGTGGTGGTGCAGGCCCCTTGTGGACTAGAAGCACCAGTTGCACCTCCTCCTCTCTCCACTGTGGAATGTCAGAGTGATTTTTATTCCCTTAAGACTCTAGATACAGATTGCTGAGCTGAACTCACTTTGGGCTAATGGTGCACTACCAGTGGGCTCCCCTACTATGTGCTGAGATCACTAAGAGCTGAAATCACAAAAGAGCTGAAATTACTGAGCTGGAGCACTGAGTACTGTGCTAACTAGTGGGGAGCCTGAAGCTATACTGTGGAACAGAGCAGCTGGTGGAATGGAGCAGTTTAAGCGGGGATGGCTGGAGCGGACCACAGGACAGCTGTGGAGTGGAGCGGCCTGGCAGAGCGGAGTAGCTGTGGGGCGTGTTGGAGCAGCCCACAGAGCGAGCAGAGCCAAGCAGTTTGCTGGGCAACTGGGGCAGCTCACGAGGCAGCTGGTGGAGCAGAGCAGTTTGTGAGGACGGCCGAGGAGCCAGAGTGGAGCGGCTGGTAAGGTGGAGCAGTTGTGGAGAAGGCGGAAGCAGAACCCACGGAGAGGCAGGGCAGTTGGCCCTGACACACGTAGGTGCCCCTTCACCCAGGCTGGGGGGAGGACCTCTACAGATAGACTCTTGAATTCTGGGGTGGCATTGACCAGAGACTTTTGGGTTGTTGGACTTTGGAGTGATTGACTTAAGACCCTAAGGGGAAAGGACATTGCCAAATGTACTTGGAGGGGGTGTTATGGTTGTGTTATAACTCTGTTTGTGGTGTTTCTCCAATGGGATGCCACATTGATTCCTTCCTTTATTAAAAAGATTTCGCTACACTCAGACTCCGTGCTTGCGGAGAGGGGAAGTATTGCCTCCTAGAGGCGCCCGGGGCGGAGTATGGTATGTAAGTGTCCCAGGTCACTGGGTGGGGGCTCAAGCCGGTTATGCCTTGTGTTATTGAAAAGGAACCCCTGGATACTGAACCCAGCCCTTGTTGCTGCCAACTCAGAGGGCAAGAAGGGTTACATAGGGAACCGGTTGTTAAGATTTTGGCAGCTCATACTGCCCACACCCTAACCCCCAGCCACAATAGCCAGCCCTGATGGGAGGTGATTGTGTCTGCCAGGCTGAGCTGGCAGTGCAGCCAGAAGCTGGTCCTGGGGCAGGATAACTCCGGCCCCTTGGGATTGGTACAATCAGTCGGGCTGGAGCACAGACTACCTAGGCCAAACTCCCTCAGGACCCAGTTGAGCCTCCCCCACCCCTACTTTCCCCTGTGACTGGCCGAGACTGGCCCACCCTCTGCACCAGAACCAGGTGGCTCTTCCCCGGGGAGGCAGGTGGGCCCCACAGGTCCCAGGCAGTGGAGACAGCTCAGAACTGGAGCAGTGCTGGGAGGCAGGGCAGATCCCTGAAACATGTTCCTGAGATTCCCCCACAACACACCAAAACTCATTGGCCCCGTGGCCACCACCTTGCCGAGCACACACACACAGACACACCACCTCTCTCTCCCTGCTTTCCTATCACCAGTTATGTTCTACAGGAATGAAATGTAAGCATCCATAAAATAGCTAGTTCCCATTGGTA
>NW_027424972.1:0-7353 GCF_003597395.2 Chelonoidis abingdonii
ATACAAATATGCCCCTTATAGGACTTCTTCTTTTATCCATTGATACAAACAAGTGACGTATTACACCCTAGATGCTGTTAGTTACCACCTTTATCCTGGTACCTGCTAGATAGAACAAAGCATCCTCACCTATTATCCTGTCATCCCATCCTTATTTTATGAGGGGTCAGTGCGCTCATGTACCATCTCTTAAGAATGTGTTTACATACTTACTTGAGAGATCTGTGTGTGTCTGTATCATCCTCTGTGGTCAGGAATGGGCCTACCTGGTGCATTGCTATTCTGTAAAAGCTCGGCCTACTCTGGTTCCCAGCCTTTGTTACTTATGCTTAGGTTTCCAGCAAGGCCTACAGAAAAGAGATTAAAGCACTTTTCTGAAAGATAAGAGACCTAACTTCAAATCTCTGTTCTACATCAGACCAAGAAGAAATTGCATGAGGATCTCCCATGACCCAGGTGAGTTCCCTAACCACTAGATTAAATGTACTGGGGAGGCACTAAGGTGCCCTGTGCTACTTTGTGACTTTCCTTGGTTATTTTGTTTGTTTGTTTTGCCCTGGATGAAACAATTTGGCTTTTTTTTCTAATTCGCAAATAGTATTGGGTCAAGCAAACTGCATTTTTCAGTGAATTAACTACTTGTCTGAAAAATTTTACCCAGATGTATTCAGAAAAGCTCCTCCTTTGTCTCATCTCCTGTTCTTTCCTGCCATCTTATACAGTCTATTGGCTCCTTTCTCATTGCTTAATCTGTGTATCCAGCTGTTGGTGATTTTTTAAGGATGGCTGCCCAGTCCCCATTCATTTTTCTCCACTGCACTCTTGTGGTAACTATACATTAAGACTAGGACATTCAATGGAGTCTAAGGGAGAGGAAATGTGCTGCTATTTATGCATCTAACTCCTTCGGCTGCTTTATGAATCTGAGCCTAAATTGACTGTCACTTGGATGCATATGATAACCCAAGCCTCAATGCTCTCATTCTAAGGTACAATATATCATTGCTCAAGAGCTGACACAGCACAAAGGATCAAAATCAGTAGCTAACGAGATAGCGTTGGCACCATTGGACAGGCAGAACCGAGACTTCGAGACCCAAGGGGGTAAACGAGAGTACCATAGTATAACCAAGCCCGAAATAACAGCTCCTAGCCGGAGCAAAGCACAATAAGAAAAAGTGATTTCTCACTCTCACTGATAACACAACACACCCTTGAGGGTGTCATGCCCAGGCACCAACCCCAATAGAATAGCATCTCTCAGATACGAGTCCAAGAACAAATACAGACGCAGAAAATAGACAATCGAACATAAGGGACCGTAGAATAGGACAAGCACAGAGATAAAACACCAGGTCAGAATGCATCACACACAAGAGATCCAGGCCGATCTGTGCTGAAAACCAGCAAGGAAAGATCAGATTGTTATTTCCTAAACCACTCAGCGAACAACATAACATGTGCAAACGTGAAGACAGGAGCGCCTGGCCGACGCGACAAGGGGAGTCGCAATAGCAGACGTCACTGGAACTCGCCACGGTGGAGCAAGCCTCGCCACATCTCTACCAAAGACTCAGGATATTAAACGGAAGAAGAACCACAATGGTGGCAAAACAAGAGAAGTACGAGATAGCCCTAGACCCTCTCTCTCTCGCTCATGTGGAGCAAACTGCGCCCACTGAAAGCCAAAAAAACGCTGATGACGCAAAACCGAGGCCGTGTTGCGGGGTTGGAGAGGCAACAGAAAATGACGACTGTAACTTCGGAACAAATGCCGCTAGAATGATTCCCTGGCACAGAATCTGCTGGTGACATCAGGTTCGGACAAGTCCATCTCTCGCAAAGGCATTATCTCAGGAGATAATGGAGAAAGGCAGTCTCTCTAAGGTTGGAATGGGGAAAACAGACGTGACATTGGACCTAACATGATTCATTGCCGGTGCCATAATACGAGTCAATAGCCATTCACTCCAGGAGGCCAAGAGAACTTCTCCTACTGCCTGCAGCCTGAAATTCAGACAGCAGAAAAGTGATCAAAATCCCATTGATTGGAGTTAAGTGACTTAGGAAGCAAAAGTTCCATTGATGCTAAATCAGGGCACTCTTTTCAAAACCATGCACGATATCAAATAAGTTTGATGGTCACATCATTTCTTATAGTGTCCCAGAAATGCCATAAACAATTAAGAGAAATACAACCTAGATGGAGCTACAAAAAGCGGACACTAAGCGGCTGGGAAACATTCCCAGAAAGTGTCTCATGGTCACGACAGTCAGTGTTGGAGGCAAAAACTAGTGAAGGAGGAATCACCCGAACATGGATCGGTTATGGTCTGGTTGGACAAAGTAAAGAGAGGACACCAAAAAGAAGCTGCCGAAAATGGGATAATAATCAAAGCGGGAGAGGCGCAAGTGCGATTGGAGGAGTAGAAATAATTCAAATGACTGAGAAACTGGGAATGGTCTGAAGTAAACAGGAGGAAAATAAATAAGGGAAATCAAAGTACCTAAACTAGGAAGAACAACAGCTGCACACCAACAAAAGGGATATACCCCAAAAGGAGTACTGCAGAAGGGGATCTAGGCGCAAATAGGGATCACAAGCGAATATGAAATCACAGGTAAACGTGGGAAAAAAAAAGCACATCGGAATGATGTAGCAAGATGTGTAAGGGAGACACGAGAAGATAATTCTCTCACCTAAAATACAGAGATAGGCCCCAACGGCGTATTGGTCCAATCTGGGTGCCACATGTCAGGAAAGATGTGTGGACAAATGGAAAAAGTCCAGAAAAGAGCACTCAAAAAGTGGGACTAGAGGAAGGAGAGAACAAAATTTCCTAACCCTGACCATAGAACAAAAAAGCAATGCGCGAGATTGGTAGAAATGAAGGCAAAGGAGAGAAAGAACCTAGAACACTCGTATAGAGTCATGAAAAGCATGGAAGCAACAGAGAGAGACATAGGCCTTAGGGAGAATTGAGAATCCCAAACTAAGAGCACTTTTAAGAGCAGGCTTGAAGAACTACGAAACAACAACATTCACGCGTGGAGAGAAGGCAGAACGATATGAATATGGTTTAAAGTCCTGCTAGACGTGGGTAGCGAACGATCCCAGAGAGAACGTGAAGGAGGATCCGTCCGAGTCTGGATCCTGACCACACACATGAAAAAATCGCCACAACAATATGAGGCAAGAAAGAATCCAATTATATACGCAATAAATGTGTTGCAAACAAAAGAGGCAGAAACAACTGACAGAGTACACAATTATTTTAAGATTGGTCAATTCCAGCGATTAGTAAAATGGCCATGGTCAGTGGCAAGTAGTCTGCCGACCCAGCGGGTGACACAGCTTAGCTCTATTGAAGTCAGAAGCGCCAGATTGCAGAAAGAAATCTCGAATAGCCTGGGGACTGAACACCACCCCAAATGAGAATACCAGGATCCAAGAAGCCAAAGCACGGGCGCTCTAGAGTACCACAGAGGCCGTAACGCTCAAGAAAAGACAGGAGCCAACACAACAAACCCTAGTCAGAGCTGAGCAGGGGATGTGAATAGCCTGAGGACCTATCTGGCTAGGCTGAAAGGGGGTCTCCCTGTCAAAGTCCTTGTGTACCAGCTAAATTTTCTATTAAAACACAACAAATACCATCTCTCTTTCCTCATCCTCTAATTAGTAAATAAAAACAACAATTATTCCCATTACAGAAATGGAATAGACTCCTACAATGCACGCCATGAAAGATGAATCCTACTTTTATTATGAAGGGCATCATTTTTTCTCATATCCCAGGTCCAAGATTCCTGAAGAAACTGACCAATGAAAAACAAACCACAGTGACGAATTCCCCTGGGTAACTTCCACAGTGGCCCACAGATCAGATTCCTCTGCTCTTTTTAGGTATTACTAGATCACTCTGGCAGTAAGAAGGATCATGGTGAAAGAGCTGAACTCACCTTCACACCGCTATGTACTCTCCCATCCATGTCCTTGGTTGATAGCTCTATCCTCTAATCCACGGGGAGGTGCCTACAATCGAGAAACTATAGATGTAGATCAAAAACATTATCTGTCAAGGCGCTCATGCCCATGAATACTTTTATCCCGACCAATTACTTGGTGGTGGAAAGGTTCATTCCCCCGCAACCTAAACCAGGCTCCTATTTCACAAAAAAAGATTAATATACCTGATCTATCCACGTCGGGGGGAAGGCATTCTAATCAATACGCATAGCCCCGCCGAGGCTCTCCAATCTCTGATGATTCCATTACATAATACGTCCGCATTATAATGACAAAGGGATCTGTGTTCAGCTGGTAAGTGTATGGACCAAGGGTCCTATCCCTTCTTAACACGTTTGCCCTAAGGTTGCATCCGTGGCTCCAACCATCATTCATCTTTCACGTGACCCCCCTGTACACATCTGTCCTCAACGACACCCGCACCCGAAATCAATCAAGTGGTGCTTCTATCTCTATGTGAATTGGGTCAACTCCTCCAGCCTGGCACGATACATGCAGCAACTGCACCTTAAACATTCAACCCAACAATATCAGAGCACAACCTACACCTTCCTCCGACTCAAGACCCAATACCCATTACCTAAAACAATATACACAGGACTGGCGAGCAATGGGCAGCGAACTGACATTGGACCACTCTAGCAACTCTCCACAGCACCTGGACGAGACCAAGACATTCCTTTGATTATCACTAAACCATGACACCAACTCCTACAGAGCATCATCACAGTAATAAAGCCCCGCGAGTCGGAAAGAGGCGCTGCCTGGTGCCAGAGTGTCGACCTTACAATGCCATATGAACATCCACGAAAACAGGGGTATCTCCTCCAGTTACAGTTCCCACACAACACCAAGGATCAAATCTTCGTAGACATGCTGATTTATAATACCCAGCAACCAGCCCCCCAAACTCGTGCAGAGCTAGCGAATAGAAATGTTCTCCAGCCAGTGAACAAGCAGATATGCGAACGCCCCGACACCACTATCCAATAGTGATTATGAAATAGTGTTGCTTACCCCCACAAGAGAACAGCTAACAGCACCGAAGAGTCAGCGGGGCAGGGGGCACAAAACCACAAACACATACTCAGCAAGTGCGCATAAAAAGTTGAACGATAATTTAGAAGAAACTAAAGACAACAATGAGAGGAATCTACAACGAAAGAAATCCCCTAGGCAAATTAAGTAGTTGAGGTTCTCCTCCCATTTTTTAAACTCTACAGAGTAGAAAAAGGTAAATGATAAGTAAACAAAGGCCAAAGTCAGCACAACGTCCGAGGATTACAGCAATCAGCTGGACGAGACATTCCAAATCACTATGCGATCAGCGCACGGAACAACGTCACACCTGCCACGAAATCCTCAACACAGATCCAGTGCAACCGATCAAGATAAGTCAATGGGCACAGAAGTCAATAAACTCCGTGGACCTTAGCAAGCCGTAAACATTCATTTCACAAACAAGGATGCCGTTTGGCAAACCATCGAGCAATAGCGGTAAAGGAAAGACCCCAACATGGAAAATCTGTCAGGCTCTTGCTCAACTAACACGCATTAACTGAAGCATTAAGTATACACGGCAAAAACAAGCACAGAAAAAACTAAAGAAGAGTGAGTCCACATAATGCAATAGCTGAGCCAAAGAGTTACACATCTCATGAGGTGAAGGGGCACAGAATCCTTGCAATTTCAACTTCGTTCCGAGCGAATAAGTCACCCTGTCGAATCAAGCAAGAGTTCTCAATCAGGCATGGCGGAACCAAAGAGTCAACCAGGATTAAAGACCCAAGACTAGACCATCCAACGGGGACAAAAAGTGATGCATATCGCTCTTGAAAAATCAACCCACCCTTACCTAAATGTCTCTCCGCTTCGTCGACAGAAATCAATGATATAACTGGCCATAACGCAAGTCAGGCTGAATTAGAGAAAGGTTTCTCACCCTCAAAAGAGTGAGGTTCGAACAAAGCTCTGATAAAGACGACGGGGAGATGCACAACTATTTAGTGTAAGAAAAGTGGCATAAAGTCTATCGACATGAAGTGTGGGGCCCCAAGTTTTGCGTAAAATCAGAGTCGCCACCTTCCGGTTGCATTACTTGCTGCTTAATAAGCAATCCGGCCCAGAAGTCAAAAATGTGATAAATGGAAGGTATTCAGAGAAGATCATTAGTAGAATGGCACATAAAAAGAAACAGGCATTCATGGACAGAGAACACACCTGGCGAAGGACACACCACACTCGAATGTCAGAAATGAAATCCTTCCTCACCTCAACCCTCATATAGCCAATGGCCATCATAGGGAGAGTGAGGGAGTATTTGGTAGATTTGAGTTATAAGTTCGATTACCCATGTTATTTAATATGAAACGCATCACGACATGGAACAAGATGGTTAAGACTTGGCCCTCATGAAAATCCAAAATGACCGACAGGAGGAGATAAGGAACCTTGGAATAGATATCAAGAGGCTCAGAGGCACCTGCAGGAGGATATAGAATTGTTCGCAGCTCTTACAGACGGTATGCCTACACTATCAGCCAGCGCTACAAGCAGGGACTAACTGAGGACAATAGCTAAAGGACACAAAAACACAACTGCAAATTAGAATAAATAACATGGAAGAACAGTATAGCAACCACAGGCAAACATTAATGGAAGCATGATGATCAAGATGCAAAGAGCGAACAAGGAACCCAAGGGACACACAGGTCAAACCAACAAAACGAATGCGACTAAGGCGGTCCTATGGGCCAAGTGGCAGGCCTCAAAAAAGCGTGCCCCTCAAACACCAATTTATTTATTTTAAATGTGAAAAAAAACAAGCCACACACAAGGGACAGAAAGGAAAAGAGGGAGTCTAAAGTGAAAAGAACACTGAGACACAGCAAATGGCATATAGAACACGAACAAGGCCTGCTAAAGGCCAGAGGCACCCCGGGGCAACTCAGGACACGCAAGCTTGCTGTGGACAGCTAAATAATTCTTGCTAATCTCACTCAGAGGAGGGACGGGAGATCCTCATTAGGCTGAAAATACCAGAACTGTCCACACTGAAGAGCGTTGAAAGAGGGAGGTTGAAGAAATTGGATAAAAAACAGTATTATCACAAGACCCAATGCATCTCATAAGCAAAAGAGCCTGAGAAAACTCAATATAAATGTAGCAGACCCGCTGTCTCGGACTGCACAAAACTAGCATTTCACAAGCAAGCAACTCCCAAATTGCCTTCCCCACCTCAGATTGCAACACTCTTCCCAGGTGGAAAAAAACAAGTAAAAGGCCCGCAGGTCCGCAGACCTTCACAGCCGCATCGCCATTCCCAC
>NW_027424972.1:7378-16552 GCF_003597395.2 Chelonoidis abingdonii
TATGGTTTATGCTTTACTCGTTCCTAAAGGACACGCTGCAGGGTTCAGCCGACACCACGGGTTCATGAAGAATCCTCCTCCTCCCCTGCCAATGTATTCGGAGGGTGCGTTTTCTTTTTTTTCTCCTTCCCTCTGAAGCATCAGGATGGCCACAGTTGGAGATAAGGACTTGGATGGGATGGGCCAAGCCTCTGAAGTACAAGTTTTCTCTCTCTCATTGTTTGCCTACATGTTCTTGCTCACAAGTCACGGGAATAACGATTGACAATTAGCTGGATATACAAAAACTAACTGCAAATTTTTAAGTAAGCCTTGGATCAGGAAGCAACAGAAAACAATCAGTTGTAGGCCACGGGATGATCAAGATGCTAAAAGAGCACTAGGAAAGACGCATTGCTGTTGTGGTGATGAAGCTAGTAATGACTATCTTTTTGGCGATTAATCTTTCACTCAGAGGATGGGAGGAGGATCCTCCTTATCCACCCTTAGGAGATAAATAGAGAAAGTCCCAATATCCAGACTGCGATAGATCCGTAGGTTTTTGGCCGATAGAAAATTGATAGAAGGTTCAACATAATTAGTCATTGAGGACCAGATGGTATCTAATCCAAGAGTGCTGAGAAACTCAGATATGAAATGGCAGAACCCTTCTTTCTATGTCATGAATCTATCATTCACAAGCACTTCCCTCCCAAAATGGTCTTAACCATCTTCAAATTGCGACCAAACTTCCTCCACTGTTTTAAGAAACAAAGTGAAGAAAATGGCCCCACACCGCCACAAACCTTTCATAACAGGACCCGCGGATTGAGATGCGGACCAGCAACAACACGACTTTTACTCCGCGAGGCCAACTCCACCATATCACTTACAAAGGGAAGGGAGGTTAGCTTACGCGGGGGAGCGACTGCGAGCGACGCGAAGCCTATCACCAAAGGAGCTGAGAGAACATGATCAGAACTCAAAGTCCTCGAGCGTCTCAAACTAGCGCGTCCGATCATGGCTACCGAAGGAAAAGAGTCGATTCAATAGCATAATGACTTGTATGTATAGGGTGTCTCTCTTGATTGTTCTACAATCTCTGCTAGTGTCTCTCCTGAGCAACCACTCAGTGCAGCCTACAATGAGCAAGAAGATTACTCTGTTTTTTAGAGATGTGTGCGGATTAAAGCATTGTAAGAGCTGCTCAATTACAAAATCTCCATTGACTTTAAAAACCCTATTAAGAAACTCTTATTATGTATTCTGAAAGGTAGCACCTCCATGGGCCCAGAACCACGGTCGGCAGAGGTATTAGTACACATGTAACGTACTTTCAAACATGGTAAGCAAAGGTACGTGTAATCAGCCTGTCATGTAACTTCCCATGACTGGGTGACACAGACCATGGGAAGTGCAAATCAAGGCTTTGATAAGGCACCAGTCCTGGCGGTCCTGGAACGCTCGCTAACTGTATATAACCAAGGGGTCTCCGTGCAACATATGGATCTTCGTAGTAGCCTGACCTGTTCTGGCTCTATTATTTGAACTCCTGGCTTGACTGTGGGCCTTGTTTTGGACTTTACCCTCTGATTAGGACCCTCGATAGACATGACGCGACACTGATACTCGTATTGAACCCAGTTCTGAACTGACATGAAACCGCTTGGACTACTCGAGAGCAGGTTTTTGCCCTTGCCTGGACTACCTTTATTGAAGAGTTCACCTTGAAATTCGAATAACTTGTGCCCAAATACATGAACCTGGGCGTGGTTAGCTCATAGGGCTATCTAATATTTCAGTCCTTACTCACTAAGGTTAAGCTATTTTCATATAATTACCCAGCTGTAGCAAGAAAACGGACAGGCCTGTACTGTAAATATACTGAAGTTAGTAGCGCAAGTGTGGTAAGTACGGCTAACCTTGCACAGAGCAACCGTGACCTTAAGGTTTGGGAAACTAAGAAGAGCTTGCTAATGGCAGGAGTAAAATGATAAGCGATGCCGATGGAGAGAAGCTCAGGTTGAGATTAAGTCTAAAGTCCAATTTCTGAGAGAAGCACCAAATGTGGTTCCTTATAACAACTACAGCACTTTTCCTAATGAAATGGAAACTGCAGGGGTCATTTCTAAAAGTGCCTAAATGATTTAGAGCACAAGTCAATGGGACTTGGTTGACCAAGTTACCTGAAAGAGGAGGTGTCCCTTCTTGTTCCTTACTGGTGTTCTGGAAGACCTGGTTTCAATTCCCCATTCTACCTCCTGTAGAGCAGGGACTGAAACATTGACTTCCCAGCTGAAGGCCCTAACCACCAGTATATAGGTACACAGGGGTGCAGTTTTCTCAAGCTTTCCCATTGAAGCTATTCCACTTATATAAAAGACTTGGATAGTCATGAGGCAAAAGTTACGCTGTAGCTCAGTGTTAGGAGACTTCTTCGGTAGGTTCAAATCATTGTTCCATTGAGTGTATAAATAACTTTCATTTATACATTGTAGAACAGCTTCAATACTCCAGATTACCTTATAGCCCAGATATTAAGGCACTTTCCTCCGAGAGGGGAGATCTCACTTCAAATTTCTGCCCGCAGCCCCACATAGAGAGGGGAAGAAAACCATGGTCCCCCACACGCAAGGAAAGTGACCTCACCAACGGACTGAAGTTACAGGAAAAGCAGCAGCAGAGGGACTCCGCTTCCTCCTGCTGTTTTGTGAATTTAGCGCAATCTTTATTTTTCTGGATGCAATAATTCAGTAAAATGTGTGTTAAAATTATGAATAATTTTGAGCTGACGAGACCTTCCTTTTAGGTGAATAAACTTACAGTTTATCTCCTCCTTTGTCTCAACAGTTATTTACTGCCATCATAGAATCATAAACTCAGGTTGCTGATTGTAGGGCAGTGGTTAAAGCAATGACTTGGGATACAGGTGAGCTGGGTTTAATCTGGACTGCATCAGTGACTATTGGGGAGGGATAGCTCAATGGTTTAAGCATTGCCTGCTTAAACCCAGGATTCTGAGCTTAATCCTTAAGGAGGGCCATTTAGGGATCTGGGGCAAATACTCTGTCAGAAGGATTGGCCCTGCTTTGAGCAAGGGGTTGGACTAGATGACCTCCTGAGGTCCCTTCCAACCCTGATATTCTATGAACTGGAAGGACCTCAAGGAGTCATCTTGTCTTAGTCCCCTTCACTCAAGGCAGGGCTAAGTATTATCTAGACCATCCCTTACAGGTGTTTGTTGTGCAACCTGCTCTTAAAAAATCTCCAAAGAGGGAGATTCAACAATATCCCTAGGCAATTTATTCCAGTGTTTAACACTCTGGCAGTTAGGAAGTTTTTCCTAATGTCCAACCTAAACCTCTCTTGCAGCTATTTAAGCCATTGCATCTTAGGTCCTTTCCTCAGATGTTAAGGAGAACAATTTTCTCCCTCGTCCTTGTAACAATTTTATGTACTTGAAAATTGTTAAAATGTCTCCTCTCTCAGTTCTCTCTTCTCCAGACTAAATAAGCCTTTTTTTTTTTTTCAATCTCCCCTCAGGTCATATTTTCTAGACCTTTAATCATTTTTGTTGCTCTTCTCTGAACTTTCTCTAATTTGTCCACATCTTTCCTGAAATGTGGCGCCCCGTAATTGGACACAGCCTAAATATACATTTTTTTTTTTAATTGACTGTTGCTGAGATTGTGTACCTAAATCCTGTGATGAATCCAAGTCTCTTTGTCTTATTTTCAGGCACTACAGAGCATTGCTTGAGTGTTGACCCAGCCCAGTGTTACTGGTAGCTTGTTACAGAGAGTGAACTTCAGGGATCTTGTCCCAAGGGGAACAAAATCAGAATTTAAACCATTCTCAAAAAATCAGCTTTTAATCTTGGAGGCAGTTCAGGAAAGGCTTTTATTCCACTCCCACAGATAACCCTACACACCTTGAGTGGTTTCATTGCTTCCGGGTAAAGGGTCCAAGGATCATATCCATAGACCTATTGGATGTCTTGAGATGCTGTATTCCAGATGCAGATAGACTAGGTAGTCTACCTACTTATTGATTTGGCTAAGAATAGAGATAAAATCACAGGTCAGAATGATCTCACCATATTTATGATCCACATTTAAAGGCCAGTGTGAGTTGATTCATATTCCCATTCATTTTAATTTTCAATTTCAAAGGACCAGATTCTGCTCCACTTATCTAGGGTGGGTCTCTCTGCAGAGTCCCATTGACTTCTGCTGGATGCAACCTCTGCTCACACTTGTCAGTTACAGCACAGGGAAGGAGCCGTGGCTGGCAACCCAGCTACTATATGAATCACCCGCTCTCTCTCTCTCTCTCCAGCACTGAGACAAATTAGTTCAGTGGTGCATGTTAGCAGTAGTGTTTGTGTTGGGGGTGGTGAGGTTGGGGCAGGGCATTCTCTGGAGATGGCACTTAGCTTTGGAGTTCCCTTTGCACAGAATCTGCCTGTGACATTCAGGTTCTAGTACAAGATCTCTTGGCTTGGGCATTTGTCTGATGAGCTGATAATGGGAAAAGATTTAGTTTATCACTGGCAGACATTAGGGTTTAAACATCAATTTGACATTGGACAGAACACTGGCTTCATTCCCATTTCCAACTAAAAATCAATGTCAAAAATAGCCATTCATTCCAAGAAGGCAGGACAGATTCTCTTATGTATGAGCAAGCCTGATCATGATTTGCAGAGTCAAAAGAGAGAAGCTGCTGTCTAAAATGTATCCCCATGTGTCACCTATAAATACTGACTGACCGGATTCTGTAGGTTTAGGTAGTCAGGAGTCTTGTTAACCCTCGACAGAATTCCTGTATTTCAGGTGCTCAAATTCATTCATTCTCCTTGATCTTTCCTTCACATTCTCACAGTGCCTAAGAGCAGTGTCTGCTGGAAGTCACTGACCACGATGTCTTGCAGTCCTAGCATGTTTTACCCCTAGCTCCAATAACTGCTAGGATTGTGTTTGTTCTAGTTTTCTATAATTGCTCCCCTTCAAGGCAGCATTCTTCATACTTCACCATCCTGTCTCCTTGTTTTTTGATTGTCTGCTGGCACAGCAACATCAATTAACATGGGCTTGTTGCTGTATTTTTCTACAACTATGTCTGGCCTGTCTGACGCACCATTCGGTCTGTGACAATTGCCAGATTCCATAAATCTTACCATCTTCATTCTCTAGAGCTTGGTGTTCGTAATAGCACAGTTTGTGGCAAGTATGGATTTTTACAGAGGCTCCATGCAGGCACTTTGCAAATTCAGAGTGTCTTCATATATTCTTTCCCAGATAGACCCTAGCAGTTGCTCAACGCATGCTCCACCATCCTTTCCTTTTTATAACACATTCTGGGGCTCAGGGAGCAGTTGTTGGTGAATTTTACTTCTTACATAATTAAACCCTGTAAGGATTTTCTTATCCGCTCATAATGAAGCTCTCCCTCTTTTTTTTCAGGGATCCTTCTACAAGTCATGAGTTTGTCAATCTTCTATCACCAATAGGTTCGATCTCTCTCCACCACTGAATGTCTGTGCATTGATCTTCTGTGTAAACCTTTCAAGTCTTGTTGCTTTCTCCTTTCTTGGGCTTGGATGCAGCTCAGTCATTGCTTGTTATCATGATCGGATGATCTTTATTCTGGTTAACTCCTCATATATTTTGATATTATAGTCTTCATTATCAATTGCTTCCTCTACAGATAGCAGAGGTTTTCCTTTATCACATCATGGATGTACATCCTGTCTATGACTTGATTGCTATCTAATACTCTATACATCACCGGCAGCTGTCTGTCTTCTTTGGATGTCATTTTTTTCCTTCTCCTCTCGATTTCCACTTGATCACTCCAGCAATATTCTTTACTACTGGAATCCCCCCACATATTAATGGCTCAGATCACATTCTTAGACTTCAGTTTTGTCCATAGAGTAGTTCATGTACATCTGTAATATTTTCCTCACTTTTTCTTTCAATTTCTTATTTAGTAGCTCTGACAGAGTTCCCTGATTCCAAGATATTTGTGGGGGTCATGCTGAGATATCTTGGATAGTTCCTTCATTAACTTGTATGTCATCAGATTGTACCAGTCTGGCCATTTTTACAGATGCTGACACAGAGTTAGCCAAGCCAAAGCATAGCTTTATAGCTTCACCAAACTTTTCCACACATCATCAATCTCTGTAGCTCCTTTTTGTGACTGTGCATGTAGTTTCAGATTGCTCATTTCGAACAAATTGTTAACTGGTTGTTGATCTTTGCTGATATGGTAAATTGTGGTTATCTCAACAAGCATCCATTTCAGTGGCAGCTTGGTTACCACAAACAGCACTGGTGCTAAGGAATCCCTTGAAAGATTTCTCTTTTAAGTTGAACCTCATCAATGAGTCCTTCCAGGTAGAGTCTAGTGCTCCAGTTAAACATAGATTGCTGCAGAAAGGAAATGATCTATGTGATGAACCATGGACATTTTCTGTGTCTTATTGATCTTGGAATGAGAGACACTGTTGGACGCTCTCTGGTAGTGTACCCACACAATCATTTAACTTTTTCTTTCTTTGTTTTTGCATTGTACCTTTTTGGGTTCTGGGAAGTGGGTAGGCGGAAGCCTGCCCACTGATGAAGGACCACCACCCCCTAACCCTAGTAAGGGGAGGAATCTACAGGACCTGGAATCCAAATGATTTTGGGGGACAACTAATGAAATAACAGGGACAGGAATGCAGTCAAAGGGTCAAAAGAAGGGAGCCTGATGGATACACCAGCAGAGACCCAGGACAGCTCCCACTGCTCCTCAAAGGCATCAAGGCTGCCAGTGGACACTGCCCAGAGAAACTCTGCCCAGATACGTGAACGGACAGAGGATCAGAATTTGTTTTGCATTGTAGCGGGGTGGTTACCCTCTCCTGCCCTGGGGCTTTAAACAGCCCAGATGAGGGCTGTGGCTGGGGCAAGAAGCCTGGACTGATTGGGAAAGTAGGCTCAGCTGTGGCCATGCCCCAGTCAGGCCCAGCTGGCCCCTATAAGAGTCTGGGAGCCAGGGCAGTCTCTCTCTCCACTGTAGAGGGAGAAGGGTCTGGCTGCAGGGACCTAAGCAAGACACCTAGATTGGAAGCAGGGCTGGGAAGGGCCAGGGGAGCTGGGAGCTCCGGCCTGAAAAGCCCCAGGCTGCAGGCCTGACTCTAGGGCGAATAGGTGCAAGGGTTGGATAGGCAGAGGCAGCAGATCCGAACACCTTTGCCTGTGATGAGTGGCTGATACTGCAGTCTGCCCCAGTGAACAGGGGCTAGATGAGACTGGTCAGTAGCCAAGACTGAGGCGAAGTAGGGATAATGGGTATAGGGGAGATAACTGTGAGGGGGGGGCAGCACCAGTTAAAGGGGCACCAGGGGGAGGGGGGCAGCAGGACACCGGCCTGCAGAGAGCGCTCTGGAGGCTGGATGCTAATTCCTGAGCATAACCAGCAGGAGCACTGCGGGTGAGTCTGTGCATGCTTACATGCATCTTGTGTGATCCTCCTGTTTAGCCAGAGGTGGCAACAATGTTTTACAGTGCTGCCTTTTCACTCAGGAACCAGCATTCCATTGTGAGCCAGCACTATCCAGATCTTCTTTGCCAGAATTATTGTTAGAAGTTTCCATATATTTGGTAAACACATGGTCAGTCTATAATTCAATAGGATCATACAACCTTCTTTCATCCTTCCTTTTTCTTTTTTTTCTCTGTATGAGAAGAGTTTTCCCTGTCACCATCCATCTTGGATATCCATTCTCCAATCACTGTTTATTGAACAACTTAATAAATCACAGAGTGTTGTAAGGTGTTTGAGCCAGAATCCATGCATCCCATGTAGTCCCGGGTGATTTCCAGTTTTTCATTTATCTCAGTACCTCATTTCTTTCTATGGGACACAGATGAGCGGTTACATTCTCTCTGCATCAGACTCCTTTTGTAATCTGGTTCACTGTCTGCTTATGTTGCACAGTCTCAGAACACATTTCCTTCCAGAAGCAGTGAAACTGCATTTATTTGCCTATTCTGTTTTTTTTTTTTTTTTTAACATCAGTCAGATAAAAGACTCTCCTAGGGTCTCTGGTGAAGTGACTGTTCTTATGATACTAATAACTTTGTGCTGAAATCTTTCAAGTTCATGACTTTAAGTGATCAGCTTCTCTTTACCTTGTTCCTTCATAACTTTCTCATCTTTTCATTCAACTGATATTTCATCTCCGAGGCTGTTTACTGCTCTTTTCTCTTCAAATGATTTTGCTCATATTCATCCACTAGTCTGGTATCTCAATGAAAAAGCGTATTCTTCTGTTTTAACCTTCATTTCCATGGAGATTCTTGAAGACATGAAGTTTTCTAATGGTTCATATGTGCAGAAGGATTAATGTTAAACCAATGAACTGCTACGGTTACTGTAGCATAAATTGGATAATTGTACTGACTAATTGTTGCTGGTGTTTTCTGCAGCTTCCTTGAGCACTTCATTAAGTGCTCACATTATATCATCCAGTGTGTGATGGTCTGCAAATTTCACAGTTGGTAGTGCTGGTGCTCAATGTCTCTTACACTCTGCATGATCTCGATCAACAAATTCTTCATATTTTCTGTACTTTCTTCAGGTGCTTTTTCACTCATATTTGTCCTCAAATTTTCTTCCCTTTCTGGCTTCCTTTTATCCTATGTCATTGCTCCCTCTAAAATGTTTGCATGTAACTCTACATGACTACTCTCGGTTTTCAGGCTTTCAATCTCCATTTGTATAAATTCTCCTCTTTGGAATAAAGCTCTCTGTTGTGCAGTGAGTCTATGCTCGGTCATTTTTCTCTGTGTTTTCATTTCTCTCCTTCCAGTGTTGGAGCATTTTCTTTGCTCCAGGCTCTCTCTTCTGGTTTTGGCAAAAGACAACCGCAGATCACTTCTTGGTTTATAAGACGACTCCTTTTCACTCTATTGTCACAAATGAACTCTAGTTGTTTGGACAGTTTTATGATATACAGGTTGACCACCTCCACACAAAACACTCTGCTTAGAAGGAGACTGTCATCCAGATACAGTCTTCTGAGGCCCACTTTAGAGGTAATCAATTATTATGAATGCCATATTCTCCATACTGGTTTGGGTTGAAAGGTTATACCCGGCTGGATAGGAAAACAGACTTTCCAGGCCTCGGAGGTTTCCT
>NW_027424973.1:0-2132 GCF_003597395.2 Chelonoidis abingdonii
TCCATAGAGTAACAACTACATTTTTTGCTCAAACATGAGAATTCAACAATAGTCCAGAAGGAAGACAAGCAGTACTTAAGGAAGAAGTATGAAATAAAAAAGTTTACCAACCTGAAGATCCTGCATGTTCAGACATGTTCCTTTCATCATCTTCAATGCAGCTTCCTCCTGAGAAGGAACACTTCCCATGATGTTGTTTCACCCGGGGAACCAGGCCTTGCATTTCTTTGTTGCACTGTTTGCATTTTGCACACATGCCTGTCTTATCCACAGGTAGAGGAACTTCATTAAAATATTCCCAAACTGGGTCTCTTTTACAGCCTGCTGCCATTATAGGTTTTCCCTTCAAGTGAGTGAATGGTATGATAGATCTCAAATCAATGAAGGCTACACTCAGAAAGACCTCAAGACTTCTGGAATATGCTGCTCAGTTTCACTTTTGTTTCTACTGCCTGTCCCTTCTTTCTCACATTCATCTCCAGACTTCGTCTCCTTGTCCAGATCTATTCTATCCCCAACAATCTTCTAGTCATTGAACTTTTAGAAACGTTGCACTTTTAGAGAGGTACACAAATTTGCAGAGGGACAACAGGGTTCAGGTCTGTTATTTCTCACCTCTATATATTATTTATTTATGTATTAAAAACATTTTTGCTGTTAACAAACATGTTATCTCTGAAGACACAAATCCACAGTTTGAGAACTGCAAAACTAAGTATCTCTTGATGGTAGCTTCTAGACTGAGCAACTGAATCCTATTGGGTAGACATAAAGATTAACCTAAATAATCTATACAGAAGCCCCTGAAGCCCCATAAAATTGAGTCCCTAATCCATGAACTATTGGAACTCATTTACAAAACTTTTCTTAAACATTACATTAATATATTGTCTCATACTATAGAATTAGAATTTATAATCCCTATTCCATAATGAGATATCTTTCAGCTATGATATCTTAATAAAAATATCTTTAGATAGGTTTTTTTGCTTAAAAAGCATTTTATCAAAAAAATCTGATTTAAATAAAAAAAATTCAATTTTTTTTATTATTATTTTTTTTAAATAATTGATTTTTTATCCACTCTGCCAAGTAGTCACATTTGAGTAGCCTAAAGAGACTGTTTTCCTTGGGATCACCTGCCCTGAGGGGAGACTGGGTGAACACTGGTTTAATGGGGAAGGGTCTATCACAAGAGCTGCAGGTAATTGCCTCTAATGACTCACCACACTCGCTGGCTCTAGGATAACTCTCAGGCTTAAGCAGATTTAGGCTGAGAGGTAACTGAGGGATGATTCATCTGGTTTAAGACAGCTCAGGCTCAACAGATAGCTCAGGTTTAAGAATCTCACAGCTTGTCTACACTTACAGGGCTACAGCGGCATAGCTGGAACGTTTAGTGAATATGCTTCCTATGCCAACAGGACAGCTTCCCCCATGAGCATAGGTATTTCTCCACCTCCTCGAGAGGCAGTAGATACGTGGATGAGAGAAGACCTCCCATTAACATAACACTGTTTACACTGGGAGTTAGGTCAGTATAACTGTGTCACTCAGGGGTGTTAATTTTCCACACCTCTGAGCGATATAGTAATACCAACAAAGCTTGTAGTGCAGACCATGGCTCTGGCTCAGAGGTAATTCGTTACATCTGACAGCCCAATCAGAGTGTCATGAACATGACCATGTAATAGTATGAACAATACAAATCTGTACTTAATTTGCTAGTGTAGTTCCTACACCACATTTCTAACTCCTCTTCCAGTTGTACTAAATAATACTTCCTTACAAACAAGGGTAACTTGAAGCATTCAAGAAGGAAGGACCTGTACCTTCACGCTTTACATGCAACAGTCTATGTTATGTGACTAGCTTGGTCATTTTGTTGTATACCTGTATCTGTCCATTTTAGATATTTCCAAGGCACTTATTTTATCAACATGATAGCTAAACAACAGACATCAGAATAAAATGAGAGTTATCCTGGATGCATCAAGTGGAAAATAGACTCTTGGACTGCTTTATGTACATCTATGAAAGCTATAAAGAGGGCCATTTGGGGAGACAGACAGGGCCGGTGCAAGGATGTTTTGCGCCCTAGGCGAAACTTCCACCTTGTGCCCCCCCCGCAC
>NW_027424974.1:0-23593 GCF_003597395.2 Chelonoidis abingdonii
GGGTCTCCTCTGCCACTTGTCTTTCACTAGTAGTTCCAGGGTTGTCATAGTTTTTACTGTAGTTTCTAAATGGGATATTAAGTCCTGTAGTCTACTTATAACATCCCCTTGTTGCTCCACAATGTGCATTAGCTCTTGAATCCGTTTATTCCGTGTTGTCATTTTCTCAGTAGCTTCTTCTGTCAAGCAGATTCACCTAATCACTTGCATTCCAAGCTCTTCCGTTCTCTGTGTCAGCTCTTCTTTGGGTTTAGTTAGCTCAACGGTAACTTTCCCCAGTTGTTCAAGCCAAGCAATAGCTTCCTGTGGGTCTTCTAGGGATCTTGTGAGCTCCTCCTGCCTGCTCCTTACTATCACTGACATCAGCTGGCAGAGAATTAGTAATGCCCTCAAGCAATGCAGTTTTCATTATTGCCTCCTTCCAGCATTCCAGCTCTTTCATTACAGTGGGAATTCTTTATCTCCTCTTCTTCATCCAGGTTTTTGGCACATTCGTTTACCAAATCCTGGAAAATTTCCAAGCGTTGTTCAGAGGCTTCTTCCAGCAACTCTGGATCATGAGAAAGGCATTGCCTGAAATCTGTTTTCTGTTGAGAAAAATACTGAGTAAATTCTTGTGTGACTTCTTCTCGAGGTTTTAATTCCAGGAGTCACTTATCTTTTCTCTCGTTGATCAGCTTCCTTCTCAAGTCTTCTCTTATAGTTAGTAGTCTCAGATCCTCTTCTTTTCCAAGAATTACTTTCTTTTCCTCCTCCTCATTTGACATCTCCTTTGCCATATCATGCTCTTTGTGTGTGTCATTGTTAGCCACAGTTAAATGATCATCATCTTCTATCACATCCCCCAGGCTCCTGTTCCAAAGTACAGGGGCTCTTTTTCTTGCCACCTGCGTTTTAGTGTCAGCGATATTAACTTCTCTTGCAGGCTTCTGGACAAATGGCTGCCCTTGGGGACCACTGAGCATTTTGTCATATGCAGCAGCACACTGGTTGATGTTTACCATTGTATATAGCTTCCCTTTTCCACTGAAATGGCCTTGAAGGAAGTGAGTTTCTCAAAACGATATGTGCAGCTGCAGCTTTGACTGTGGACTGTTCTTGAGTGCACTGATGCATTTAGCTAGAATCAGTAGAGAAGTGTTAATATTTCCACTCTCTTTCAATCACCTTCATTGCGCGACTTGGTACATCTTTCTGAGCCAGCAAGATCACAGAGCGCCAAGTCACTGACTGGTGTTACATCGAGTGCTTCCAATCTTCAGTCTTTAACATTTAAACAGTGAATATGCTGCGACTTCGACTGCAGTAAGGATTGCATTTGGTGCAAGCAATACTCTGGTGTTTCAACCTGAGCTGCAGAAGTTTAAAAACTTCTTTTGAATCAGAAATCTGAATCCACTGCAGATCTTTTACATCAGAGCAGCCTCTGATGTCTTAACAAGACACAGCACCCTTCTTTTCTGTCATTTGACCCTGGGAGCAAAAAGTGGTAAACTCTCTCATTGTAAATCTTACCAAAGGAAACCCAAACAGAAATTTTCATGTTGCTTGCCACGTTCATGTTAGGTTGTTCAGGTTCTTTTATGGGTTCTTCCAAGTCTGCAGGTGATTCTGAAGTTTTGCTGTGATGGTTTATGCTGTTTTGAGAATCTACCTCTTTCTTTGGGGGAAGGATGGAATTTTGAACAGCAATTTCTTCTCTCACCTGTTCTTTAGTCAGCTTGATAATCTCTACACAAGGGGGCTTGAAATCCATATCTGGACACACTTTGCCATCTCCCGCAGGGGTCAACCCTGCAGCAACTCTGCCTCTACCCCTGTTCTGTCTGCTCCCTCCACCAGCCCCTTTGGCCTCCCCAGGATCCCCCCTCCCATTACTCTCCCTGGGACTTCTTTCCCTGGAGCGTCTCATGAAGTAAAGTCTGTCGTGACAGGTTCCTATCTCTGTAATGCATTTCATGTAGATGTATTTATTAAGTGTTAATTAACGCACCATGGGAGCCCCCTTCAGCCCTCTGTATAAATTGACCCCCTTCTTTCCATATGTTCTGCCCATAGGGTTTCTGCAGCCCTGGGGCAGCCAGCAGTAACCCCTGGGCCTTGGCAATGGGGTGAGGGAAGGGGACCCTGGGTTCCCTAGTTATGTGATTTGCAAGAAGTGTTATCATTGCTCAGAGCACCAAATGCGTTTAAATGATAGAAGTGCTTGTAAAATCCCCAAGCTCCTTTTCATTTCTCACGTAATAATCTCATACACAGGGTACACACACGTTTTCATTCATTATATGAGCTGAATTGATTATTATTATTATTATTAGCCAGCCAGGTTCCTGGTTATTTTCAGTGTGGATAATTATGTGCGCTAGTTTATGGGTTGAATGAGTGAATGACATAATGCCCCTCCCCCCATGTCCTTCACTAAGTTCAGTAATTTTGTCAAGTGTCTGTCACACTAGGGTGACCAGATGTCCTGATTTTATGGGGACAGTCCCCATTTTTGGTTCTTTTTCTTAGATTGGCTCCCATTACCCCCACGCTCTCTGGTCACCCTAGTCACACAACATGGTGGTGTTCCCCCGCCCCTCCTTCCCCCTGCTTTCCTTGCCTTCCCCCCATCACCTCCTGTCCCTGCCCTCCCTCCTTCCCCCGCCTTCCTGCTCCTGCCCCACTGACGGTGCTGTGCTGGCGCAGGGCCCCCCCGGGGAGGTGATCCAGCCACTGCCCATCCAGCTGCCCAGGAAGAGCAAGCGGTCGATCGACGCCAGCCAGCTGGTGGGCGAGGACGGGGAGGGGCTGGCGGTGGACGGGGCCCACGGCCACGCAGGCAGCATGGACGAGATCTTCGGCTCCCTCAATGCCCTCAAGCGGGAGATTGAGCAGATGAAGCACCCGATGGGCACCCAGGACAACCCGGCCCGCACCTGCCAGGACCTGCGGCTCTGCCACCCTGACCTGCCCCACGGTGAGCGTTAGGCCGGGCTGGATGGGAGATGGGGCAGCGCTAGGGGTTGTGCTTCTGGGATCGCGGGAAGCAGGGGGCTCTGCCCAGGCAGTCAGGGCTTCCCATTGCCCCAGGGCGGCGCTAGGGGCTGGGCTGTAGGGAGCGGGGTGGGGGCAGCAGGGGGCTCTGCCCGGGCAGTCAGGGCTCCCCATTGCCCCAGGGCAGTGCTAGGGGCTGGGCTGCAGGGGGCTCTCCCCAGGCAGCCAGGGCTCCCCATGGCGCCAGAGCTGCGCTAGAGACTGGGCTGCAGGGGGTGGGGGCAGCAGGGGGCTCTGCCCGGGCAGTCAGGGCTCCCCATGGCCCCAGGGCAGCGCTAGGGGCTGGGCTGCAGGAGGTGGGGTGGGGGCAGCAGGGGGCTCTGCCCGGGCAGTCAGGGCTCCCCATGGCCCCAGGGCGGCGCTAGGGGCTGGGACGCAGGGTGAGGGGCAGCAGGGGCTCCCAGGCAACAGGCTCCCTACAATGCCCCAAGTGCGGTGCTAGGGCTGGTGCGCAGGGGGGCAGCAGCCTCTGCCGGGCCAGTCAGGGTCTCACGCCAATTGCCCAGGCGCGGCTAGGGCTGGGCTGCACGGGGGGGGCAGCAGGGGCTCTGCCCGGCGGCAGTCAGGGCTCCCCCATTCCCCAGGCAGCGCTAGGGCTGGGCTGCAGGGTGTGGTGGGGTAGCCAGGGGGCTCTCCCAGCATCAGGGCTCTCCCATTGCCTCCCAAGGCGCAGGCTAGGGGCTGGCTGGCAGAGGGTAGGGGTTCAGCAGGGGGCTCTCGCCCAGGCAGTCAGGGGCTCCCCAGGCCCCAGGCAGGCGCTAGGGCTGTGCTAAGGGGTGGGGCAGGGGGCAGCAGGGGGGTACCTCCGAAGCAGTCAGGCTCCGCATCTGCCTCAAGGGCGGTGCAGGGCTGGGCTGCCAGAGTTCGGGGGGCAGCAGGGGGCTCTACCCGGGCAGTCAGGGCTCCCATTGCCACAGGGCGTGCATAGGGCTGCGCTGCAAGAGGTCGGGGGGGAGCAAGGGGCTCTGCTCAGGCGTCAGGGCTCCCCATTGCCCCAGGGCGGCGCTAGGGGCTGGGCTTGAGGGGTGGGGCGGGCAGAGGGGCTGCTGCCCGGGCAGTCAGGGCTCCATTGCCCAGGCGCAGGCTTGAGGGGCTGGGCGCAGGGGGCTCTGCTCGGGCGCAGGGTCCCGCATTGCCCAGGGGGGCGCGAGAGGCTGGGCTGCAGGGGTGGGAGCGGCGGGGGCTCGCTCCGGCAGTCAGGGCTCCCCATTGCCCGAGGCGTGCTAGGGCTGACGTGAGGTAGGGTGGGGCAGCAGGGGGCTCTGCCCGCAGTCCGGGCCCCATGGCCCCAGGGCAGCGCTAGGGCTGGGTGCAGGGGTGAGGTGCAGCAGGGGTCCGCCAGGAGTCAGGGCTCCCCATGCCACAAGGCAAGCGCTAGGGCTGGTCTGCAGGAGTGGGGTGGGGGGAATCTTGACAAAGTGGGGGATCTTCTTCATCTTCTCATGGTTTCTCCCAGTGGTTGCCATCAAGGAGGGAGGGGGACTTCAGTGTCTCCGTTGTGTTACTGGTTAAACAAAGGGAAGGGAAGAGGATTTATTGGACACAGCGCCGAGAGGAACTCGGGACCCCGTCGAAGGCCTGAAGGAAGAAACCCCCAGCGACGGTGACCTGGAACCCCAGCTCAGGAAGTCACAGCTAGCTGCCATGGAAGGACAATGGACTGCGGGAAGAGGACCACGTGCTGGTGACCTGACCAGCCGTCCCAGCCAGAGGGCCAATGGGGGCGGAGAGGAGAGGAGACCCAGTGACCCTGTTTCCCCCGGAGGAGAAGCCAATGGACAAAGGGGCGTGGGGCCGGATATCAGAGGCCCAGCTGGGAAGCAGGGGCTCTGGGCTGAAGAGGGGAGCAGGCAGAAGCTCACCTGGCGCAGGGGGAACTGGTTGGTGCTGGGCTGAGGAGGCCAGCCTGAGGCCCTGAGAGTTTCCTGTGCTGGGTCAACTCCATAAACCTACCTGGTTACAGCGCTGAGAGTCACTCCGGGCTAGAGAACGGGGAGGTGAGGGAGGCGGGGATCAACCCCTTCAGGGGTCGGAGCCTGGGGGCCAACACATGGCCCACGGCAGAGACAGACGTGCTAAGGCTCAGAGAGGTGCGGCTCCAGGAGGTGGAGGGGCCTGACCCCGAGAGAGAGTGGACCCCCGAGAAGGGCTGTTGCACTGAAAGGGGCACCCCCCACGGACCACATATGGCCACGCGTGGGCACCATCTGTGAGTCCGTGACAGGGGCAGCAGGGGGCTCTCTACCTGGGTGGCGCTAGGGGGCCGTGCTGCTGGGGTGGCTCGGGGGGGGGACGGAACAAAGAGGATTCTTTGTGCACTGAAAACACCCCGTCCCCCAGCAGGCAAGAACAGGATTGACCCCAATGAGGGCTGCTCCTGGGACTCCTTCAAGGTGCACTGCAACTTCACGGCTGGGGGGGAGACCTGCCTCTTCCCCACCAAAGAGAGCAGGATGTGAGTGTGATGGGAGGGAGCGGCAGGGCTGGGGGCCAGGACTCCTGGGTTCTCTCCCTTCCCTGCTGTATCAGTTACAATAATGAAGAAACCCTGTTAATTAACATCTCCCCAGGGCTCAGATTCCCCCCCGCCCCCCGGCTGTTTGCAAGGGATCGTTGCTCTGCGTGTATTTTAAAAGACTTCCCCCGTGGAAGAGGCCGAGGAGTGAAGAGAAGGACGCTGGTTGGATTGTTTTATTTTAAATTAATTCTATTATTTAAGGTGTGGAGACACACAGGGGTCTGGGCCCGTCCTGCAACTGCAGGCTGGGGTGGGGGATCCAATTGATTTTCTCGGTGCCGCCGGACACACGGTTCACAGGGTGACTGTCTTGGCTTTTCGGGGTTTGACAGGCAGCGGGCGCCCCCAGTGCTGAGCCGGCAGCCGGTGTAATGTTTGTAAGTAATGTTGGAAGTTGTGTTGTAATATATCAGCTAGAATTTTGCTGCTTTTAGGGGTTGTTATTTTTCGTGTCCTGCCCCCTTGGCTCCCCCCAACCCCGCCCGGCCTCGCCTTGCTTGGGGCTTTTTCTGTTGCTCTGTTTTCCTTCACCCCCCATGAAAATACGGGCCAGGAACAAACCCACGTGCGGATCTGTGGCCCCCAGCAAGGCCGCCCATGGCCTGCGGCCTGCACCGGCCACTGGCAGCTGGATTTTCTCCCTGAGCCCACCTCCATTAGCCGCCCGGTGTGTCATGCAGCCAGTTACACGGGGGTGGGGGGCGAGTGCTTTGCACCCGTTATGTGCCAGTGAATCCGGTGTGGAGCTGGAACACTGAGGCCGGTTCTGGTCCCGTGGGGCTGAGCGATGAGCCCCAAAGGGCTGCTGGGCCGCACAGGGGCTGGAGCTGACCTAGAGGAGGCTGGAGGAGCTCAGCTGCCAGGGGCTCCCATCGCTCTGTAGCCAAGGGGGGTAAATGCCTGGCGGGGGGACGAGCTGCCGCAGTTACAGGCCAAGGCCCAAGAACCAGTGGGGGACCTGGCCAGGAGCAGGCTGAGGCCGGCACGTAGTCCGTTTCCAGCCCCCAGCGGAGGGAGGGGCTGGGGCAGCCGCCTGCCGGCGCAGAGTGAGAAAGAGACGTTCCTGAGTGTGGAGCCGGAGCCAGACCCCTCTGCGGCCATGACGCTCTCGTCAGGCATCTGGTGCAGGAGTCCGGGAGACCCCGTCCCGCCTGGTGACAGGGACGTGTGGAAATGGCCATGTGAGGGTGAATCGGGCCCAGCTACTCAGCAGTGTAGATCAACACCACCCCCACGACGGCAATGCTGGTTTGCACCCAGGGAGGAGCTGCCCCAGAGGGATCCACCCGCAGCCTGGTCTCAGACAGAGCCATGCAGCTACGGCAGGACCCTGGTAATCCCCTGGGGGCGCAGGGGGGTGCAGACTGGGAGAGGAGGCGCAGCTGCCTGGGGGGAGGACAGTGCCTGGCCTGCTCCGCTTGCACTGCGCCCTGAGACCCCGCCAGCCTGCTGGCTCCCTGCCCCCCTGGCCACCACTTTCTCCTCTCGGCCTGTCTGCCGAGGGCTCTTCTTCACCCCCTGGCCCCACCCCCCTGCATCTCTCTGCCCCCTGGCCGGACCTCAGTGCACCGCCAGCTCCGGGATTCCCACCACCTGTGGGGCCCCACCTGTCTCCCCAGAGCTGAGCAGCCTGGGACTGGAGCAGAAGCCTGGCCAGTCTCGGCCAGTTGGGGGAGAGAGGGTTCTGGGGGGGCCACCGGGTCCTGCACCCCCACTTCGCAGTCAGACGTGACTCTCAGCCAGCCAGTAACACAGAGGTTTATTCGATGGCAGGAACAGAGTCTAAAACAGAGCTTGTAGATACAGTGAACCAGACCCCTTGGCTGGGTCCATTCTGGGGGGCAGTGAGCCAGACCCCTAGGTCTGCACTTCACTCCTCGTCCCCAGCCAGCTCCAGCCTGACACCCACTCCAGCCCCTCCTCTCTGCTCAGCCCCTTTCCCAGGCCAGGAGGTCACCTGATCCCTTTGTTCTCCCCCACCTTTAGCATCCCCTTGCAGGGTGGGAAGGGCCTGGCCATTAGTTGCCAGGAGACAGAGTGTCAGCCATTCATGCACACTGGCCCTTTGCTCTGCAATAATCTCACCCCCTAGGATGTGCTGAGGAGCCCCGATATCCACGTGACGGCCCAGCCCTCGACCGGGTGCTGCTTGGCCCCCATCGCTAGGCGTTGCTGGAGTCTCAGCCGGCTCTGTGGTGCCAGGAGAGCCCCAGCTGGTGTCCCTCCATCCACAGCCCAGTGTGGGGATTGCAGAGGGAGAGGACAGAGGGAATCGGGGCTGGTTGGTCCCCATGGGGGCGGGGGAGGGTTCCCCACGCTGAGCCAGAAGCAGCCCCAGAGCCAGACAGGAGCTGGTAAAGCTGTGGAGACCCCTGCCTGGGTTCAACCAATCACCTGGGGAGAACGGTGTCATTCCTCCCGCCCCGTAGCCGTTCTCACCCCGTGGAAACTTGGGGGAGGGGTGGTTTTGCCTGAGATTAGTGCCCAGTGACCCTGGCTGGGGACCCGGCCCTGCATAGCCAGGTCCTACAGCACCTGGTGCTGCCCTGGCACCCAGCCTGCCCCCGCCAGAGCCCCCCATTGCTGGGTGGGTGCCAGCTGGGTGGGCAGAGAGGAGAGCGCCTGACCCCCACCCCAGGGGGGAGCAGCTGGTCTTTGCAGAGCCCCTGGATTCACCCCATGGCTGCCCACCCCCTGACCTGCTCTCTGGAGCTCCATGGGGCAGGCTGTCGGCTCTGGGCTAGGATTTGCTATAGGTCTGTGCCGGGGTGGGACGGGGCAGGGGGGTCCCTTGGGTTGGGGTCCCTGCAGGGAGCAGCCTTTGCTGACGCCATGGGGCCAGGGAGCGACTCGTGTCTGTCTCTGAGAGCGTCACCGGGGGCTCCGTTCACACCCACAGCAGCACCCGCTCCATAGAGCTGGTGGTGGGGGGAGCAGGAACATGGTGGGGGGGAATCCAGTGGGGGAAGTGCAGGATGGGCTGGATTGCTTGGGAAGTGCCTCACCCATGAGGGAGGGGAACGTGTTCGTCCTGGCTAGAGGTGTTGCTCAGCTTTGGGATGCATGAGGGACAGCGTGGCATGATCAACAAACAACACCCCGCCCAAGCCGGACCCTTACGCCGAGCTGCCCTTGAAAGGTTCTGGGGTTGTTGGCGTGCGGCTGTCCCCAACACCCATCCTCAGCCAGGACCCCTCATTCCGTGCAGCCCCACTTCTCAGAGCACCCCAGCTGGACAGAGCCCCCATACTTGTCTTTAGCATGCGGGGGAGGCGGGGCCTGGGAGCCAGGGCTCCTGGGTTCTGTCCTGGCTCTGGGAGGGAAGTCGGGTCTAGTGTGGGGGGCTGGGACAGGACTCCGGGGTCCTATTCCAAGCCCTGTGAGGGGTGTGAGGTGTAATGGTTAGAGCTGGGAATCCAGGACCCCTCGGTTCTCTCCCAGCTCTGGGAGGGGAGTGGGGGCGGCTGGGTTAGAGCAGTGGGGGCTGGGAGCCAGGACTCCTGGGTTCTCTCCCTGGCTCTGGGAGGGGAGTTGGGGCTGGTGGGTTAGAGCAGAGGGGGCTGGGAGCCAGGACTCCTGGGTTCTCTCCCCAGCTCTGGGAGGGGCGTGGGGGCTGGTGAATCAGAGCAGGAGGGGACGAGCGGGCTGGGAGCCAGGACTCCTTGGTTTTATCATAGTTCTGTGGTTTCTGACAAGTCCCTTGCCCTCAGTGTCCCACTCTGTACTGTGGGGGGAGGATACCAACCCGGCTGCATTTCACTCGCTGTTGAGTCCTCTCCAGTGCAGGTGTGGGGCTGGGCCAGCCCCGGGTGCCAGTCAGGCTGCAGGCCCGGGGCGGGGTTTGGGTGGAAAGTCCCTGGCACTGAAATGATGCCCGCCCATGGGACCTGCTGTCTCACTGATGCACAAACAGGCAGAGACGCTGGGCCGGGGTTAGCACTTCCGGGGCTTGGCCAGTGGCAGCGCGGTGGCAACCCGGCATCACCGGGTGCTGGGCAGAGTTGGGGCAGGAGGGCCTGGGAGCAGAGTGTGCTGGATGCTGTTGGGGCTCAGAACCATCCAGGGGAGAGGGGGAGGAAGTGAAAGCAGGTGAGGGGAAAGCAGATGTCAGTCTGTCCCTCTGTCCACCCACAAGCAGACGGGGTGTGAAACGGGTGTAGAGCGTTAACCCTTTCTGGGTCGTGGGGCCGGAGAAACGTCTCCACTGGGCTGTGGGCAACTGCACGGGGACTTTCACGCTGACACTGGACTGACGGCCCTGGACTGCCAAGGCCCCATGTCCTGGCCCCGGCCCCCTGAGCCAGCCAGTCCCCCCCTGCCTCCCCCCTGGCCCTTCAGCGCAGCCCCGTCCACTTGCCCACGCAGATGGAGCCTGCGCAGGGAAAGCCGAGGGGCTGGAGTCAGCAGGGCCTGTGCTCAGAGCTGGGCTGGAGCCCAGGAGTCCTGACGCCGTGGGGCTGGTGTAGCTCCATGATAGTTAAGTTGCGACACAGACGTTAGTTAGCACAGTGGCAGAATGGTGAATAGCTGGGGGGTGGGGGGGCAGGAGCAGGGCTGGGATGGTCCGTGTGGAGCGCTGGAGAGGAGACTCCATGGCAGGGGGGCTGTTCGCTAGTAGTAGGAGCAGCAGGCCAGGCTCTGAGTGACTCACACAGATTCACACCCTCGTCCTGTGTCCTCTCCCGCTGGGATGCCCATGGGAGCAGCTGACAGGGACGTCCCCAGGACCTCCTCTCCCTGCTCTCGGGGACACTCCCCCACCAGGATCCCAGAGCTCATTGCACCTGATAGCACTGGGGCCAATTCCCCCCCCAGAAATGCAGCCACCTCTGGGGTGGGGCTTGGCAGCTGGGAAACAGCACATGGCACTTTGGGACAGGAAGTGACAGAGACACCAGTACGCAATGGCAGGGCCAGATTAACTCTCCTGTTGGCCCGGGGTTATTAGATTTTGTGGGGCCCCTGTATACAAGTCTTTTTTGTTGGGAGGGAGTTTGGGAGGAGGGGGATTCTGACCCGGGGCAGGGAGTTGGGGTGGAAGAGGGGGTGCAAGGTGCAGGCTCCGACTGGGAGGTGCTTTCCACAGGTGGCTTCCAGTTTGCAACGCAGCGGGGCTCCTGGAAGCGGCTGGTACATCTCTGTGGCACCTGGGGGGGGGTGTCCATGTGCTGCCCCTGCTCGCAAGCGCCTCCCACGTAGTTCCCATACCCCAGCTGACTGACAGCCAGAGGCGTAGTGAGCGCCCCCTGTACCCTCCAACCAGAGGGCGCCCCGCAAGGAAGGGGGCTCCTAAAAGTGGCAAAAAAAATGAATGCAACGGTGAAGATGGTGTCAATATTCGTGTAGTGTTTGTTGGTTTGCTTAATGTTCATGATACAACTGGCGAGGGCTTATTGGAAGCGTTTCTTGAAAAGGCAAACAACTTAGGAATAGACATTGCTGACATGAGAGGCCAAGCTTATGATAACAGCGCAAATATGAGAGGAAAGAATAAAGGAGTTCAAGCCCACATGCTAGAAATAAATGACCGTGCCTTGTATGTACCATGTGGAGCTCACACTTGGAATCTTGTGATCTCAGACGCAGCAAAGTCATTGAAATATGCCGTTGACTTTTTCGGTAAGGGGCCCCGGACATATGTTCGGAGGGGGCCACGTCCTTTGTTGCTATGGCCCTGCTGACAGCCGCCACACCCCCACCCCCGGCCCAGCCCTGTCGCTGCCCCCCAGGCTGGGATGTCCGTGCTGTTGGGCTGCAGCCTGGGCTCTCCAGGGGGATGGGAGCATCTCCCCCCCTGCAGCTGCCTCTCCCCTGGGAAAGGAGCTTGGGACAGGGCTGCCGGGGTGGGGGGGAGGGGTGTAAGTGAGGCAATTTGCCGCAGGGGCCCCGCACGCCCTGGCTGAGAATCCCCTGGCTAGAGGCGCCTTTTCAATTTTTACTCATCCAGTGGCACTTAGTGTGACGAACTGGGACTGTTCTTAATGTTTGCTCTGAATACTGTGTTGGTGCCTCAGTGTCCCCTATGCAGTTCTAAGTATCTAGGTGGTGGGATAAGGGGGTGTGATTGCTGCAGAGGGAGGGGCCAGTGCCCCTAAATGCCTGGCACTCTGTCTCCTAGCAACTGATGGCCTGGGCCCCTCCTCTGCAAAGGTGCCAGCTGAAAGTGTTGGAGACAAAGGGATCAGGTGACCTCCTGGCCCGGGAAAGGAGCTGAGCAGAGAGGAGGGGCTGGAGGGGGTGGTTAGTCTGGAGCTTGCTGGGGACGAGGAGTGAAGGGCAGACCTAGGGGTCTGGCTCACTGCCCCCCAGAATGGACCCGGCCGAGGGGTCTGGTTCACTGTATCTACAAGCTCTGTTTTAGACCCTGTTCCTGTCATCGAATAAACCTCTGTTTTGCTGGCTGAGAGTCACGTCTGACTGCAAAGTGGGGGTGCAGAACCCTGTGGCTTCCCCAGGACCCCGCCTGGGTGGGCTCGCTGTGGGAAGCCCACGGAGGGGCAGAGGATGCTGAATGCTCCAAGGAGAGACCCAGGAGGTGAAGACGTGTGAGCTTCTTGCCCTGCAGACAGTCTGCTCCAAGGGAGAGGAGGCTCCCCAGAGTCCTGCCTGGCTTGGTGGGGAGCAGTTCCAGAGCATCGCCCGGGGACTCCGTGGCACTTCGGCGGCGGGTCCTTCACTCGCTCCGGGGCTTTGGCAGCGGGTCCTTCAGTGCTGCCAAAGACCCAGAGCCGCCGGGTGAATACGAGCGTCACAGCGGGTGGTGCCTTTACCCCAGGCCCTTTGAATCCTCTGGGCGGCCCTGCTTGGGGGTCTCGCTTCCCCCTGCCTCCTCCCTGCTGCCCCCACCCCTGGGGAAGGAACTGGTCTGCACTGGGACTGGGAACCCACAGCCTCCCCTGGAGTCACCTCCACCCCCAGAGCCCCCCTCTGGGGTCCTGCCCCCCACCTCCCATCAGATCCGGCCCTGCCCAGGCCTCTGCCCAGCACAACCCTGATTCCTGCCAGCTGCTGAGTGGCCCCAGGGTGTGTCTGGGGAGTCCCCTCCCCCAGGGCAGCTGCTCTGTGCCCTGCGTCCCGCTCCCCCCAGCCAGAGCCCAGCAGGGCCAGAGCCCCCAGCCCTGTCCTGGCCCTGAGGGAGCAGTGAGCACAGAGCTGGGGTGGGGGGCTGGGGATGATTTATTAGGGTGCAGCAGTTCTAACAGCGCCCGGCCTCAGTCCGGCTTCCCCCCAGGCTGCGGAGCAGCATCCCCCAAAGGTTCCCCGAGGGCAGCGGGGTCAGCGAGAGGGAACGTGGGGCTGGGCTGGGGCAGGGAAAGGGTTAACACAGGAGAAGTCACCCCAGGGCCCTGCTGGGATTGAGGGGCAGGGATGGGTCCCCAGGGGGGCAGCGCGGGCTGGAGCCGGGCAGAGCGCAGGGAGCAGATGGGGACAGGAAGGGATCTGCCCCAGGTTCTGCATTGTCTGGGCTGGGTGAGGTGCTGGAACTGATGGATGGAAACTCCTGCCGGCCGGGGGATCCGATGCCCAGGATCTAACGCAGGAGCCCTGCAGGGAGAGGGGAGAGAAATCAGCCCCTGGCCGTGGGGCTAGCGGGACGGATGGTGGATTTTCTCTGCCAGGCCCCAGGGTGCCCCAGTGACTCTGCTTGGCAGCCGCAGGGCTGGGTGATGCTCGGCAGGACCCAGGACCCTCTGCCCCCGGGAGCAGCTCGGGGATCAGCCTGAACGGGGACCAAGGGAGCCACAGACTCCTCCTTCGCGGGGCCAGCATCCCAGTGCCCAGGGGCTGAGCTGAGCGGGTGTCAGGGGCCGAGGGGTAGAAGCAGCCGCCCCACGGGTGCCCCAGGTAGCCTGTGCTCAGTGTGGGGGGAGGCGGGTTTAACGGGGGAGGGGGATTGAAATTACCTGCAGGTTGGGGAACAGGGCGCCCTGAAAAAGAAAGAGAAATAGGGTCAGAGCCCTGGGTGAGGGAGCCAGTTCCTGGGGGTCAGAGCTCCAGCCCCTGCCCCACGGCGTGGAATGATCTTCACTAGGAACCCAGCCCCACTCCAGCCCCCAAACCTGGGGTTCCCCTCCTCTGTTATTACTGCAAATCCCTGATCTAGAATCCCTGCCCGGTGGAGGGGATGGGAAATGCTCTGAGCCCCAGGCAGGGGCAGCTCCCTGCACTGCGAGGGGTCGGGGTCTGTCCCACCTTGCGGGCTCGGCCGGGGAGGGGAGAGAGAGAGCTTCCAGCCTGGCCCTGGGGCCCTGCACTGAGATTTCCCCATGGTCACTGCTCTGTCCCTGCCCTAGGAGCGGTGAGGGTCTGACCCAGCCCCGGGCCCAGGAGAGGAGAAGCCGGGAGCCTGCAGCCCCTGCGAGGGGAGGTAGGGTAGAGAGCTTGCAGTCAGGCCCAGATTCCCCTGAGCCCCCCCAGCCCCAAATCCCCCTACAGACACCCTGGTGCCCCGCCCCCGCCCGGAGCCGTTCACCTTTCTTATTCTTCAGGTAGATGAGGAGTCCGGGCGCCAGGAAGATCAGCCCCAGCATGAAGCCCCCGACCCCCGTCAGCATCTTGCTCCTGGCGGAGTCAGACTGCGCCTCTGAAACAGGGACATGGAACGGGCCGGGTCAGAGCCAGGGGCCCCCGGGCCAGGCTCCCATCCGCACCAGTGACCAGCGCCGGCCAGGGCAGAGCCAGGGGCCTCCGGGCCGGGCTCCTGTCTGCTCCAGTGACCGGCACCGGCCGGGTCAGAGCCAGGGGCCTCCAGGCTGGGCTCCCGTCCGCGCCAGTGACCAGTGCCGGCCGGGGCAGAGCCAGGGGCCTCCGGGTCGGGCTCCTGTCTGCACCAGTGTCCAGCGCCGACCGGGGCAGAGCCAGGGGCCTCCAGGCTGGACTCCCGTCCACGCCAGTGGCTGGCATCGGCCAGGGCAGAGTCAGGGGCCAGGGCCTGCAGGAGCAGCTGTGGGACAATCTGCCCCACGTCAGGGCTCCTCCTGGTCTGTGAGCTCAGAGATCAGCTCAGGCCCTGCATCACAAGGTGTGATATCCCTGCCCATTGTCAGCATGAACCAGTCTAGCCCTGAATGCTCCTGTGAGCCACAGAAATAGCCAGTCTCTGTGTGAACCTTGCTCAGTTCTTGGGCTCAGTGACACCCTGTGGCAGTGAGTTCCACAGGCTAATTACACTGTGTGGGAAACGTCCTTCCTTTTACCAGGTGTGAATTTGCCCCTTTCCATCCCACTGAATGTCCCCTTGTCCTTGCGCTGTGAGACAGGGAGAACAGACGCTCCCAGCCAGGGCCGGCTCTAGCAATTTCGCTGCCCCAAGCACGGTGGCACGGCGCGGGGGGCGCTCTGCCACTCACCGGTCCCGCGGCTCCGGTGGACCTCCTGCAGGTGTTTCTGCGGACGGTCAGCTGGTCCCACGGCTCCAGTGGATCTGCCGCAGGCGTTTCTGTGGAAGGTCCGATGGTCCCGCGGCTCCAGTGGACCTCCCGCAGACACGCCTGCGGCAGGTCCACTGGAGCCGCCTGCTGCCCTCCCAGTAACTGGCAGAGTGCCCCCACGGCATGCTGCCCCAAGCACGCGCTTTGCGCACTGTGGCCTAGAGCCGGCCCTGCTCCCAGCCCAGGTCAATAGATTTGGGTTAGCAGCCTCGTACAAGTGCTCTAAAAATTGTGAGTAGGGTTGATGCTTTTGCTAAACACAAGAATACATGTAAAAATGTGGATGTAACTGTTCAAATTGTAGAAGAAAATTCCCCCTATAAAAGCAGTGTCCTTTTCCAAATCTGGTCAAACCTTATACTGCTAAAACCATTGAATCTCTGCTGCAAAAGGAAATCATTTGTGCACGAACTTCCATGTGCAATTCGCCAATTTGGCCAGTACAAAAACCAGATGGACCATGGCATTTTATCAGGGGGTAGCCGTGTTAGTCTGTATCCACAAAAACAGCAAGGAGTCCGGTGGCACCTTAAAGACTAACAGATTTATTTGGCCATAAGCTTTTGTGCATAAAACCCCCCACTTCTTCAGATGCATGTATTGATTATCAAAAATTAAATGAAGTGTCTCCAGCTGTTACAGCTGTTGTAACCAAAATGCCTAATCTAATTAATCTGTAAATCCCAAAGCAAAATGGTTTTCTACCATTGGCACCTGTTGGGTTTGAATATAATGATAAGCTTTAGATAATGAGTTCAGCACTTCTGGGAGAGTGCTCCCAGCGTGGACATGATCAGTACTTTACCTCGAACCTAAATTCTCATGAGCGTTGAAGTGTAAGAAATACAGCAGCAAATGAATTCCATGATATTGAACAGTCAGCACACCCCACCTCAACCCATTGCAGGAGCAACTAACGCAGCACCCTGGATTTCAACTCCGCACACTGAGTATAAAAACCAGGAAGTGAAATTAAAGTTTTAAATAAAACTAAAGTTATCAAATACTTCTAAGTGCTCTGAGCAGGAAAATGGAGCTTTCTACGGAAAACTCCACTAGGAACCACTCCCGTATATTGATGGTCAATCCATGAGAGGGCAACAGACTAACACCATCTCTAGGAGGATGTGACTAGTATGTGGTACTTATCTTTAGGGGTTGTATGTGCTGTGACATTTAGACCTTTGTTGGTAACCCTAATAAAACTGCTAAAAGACAGATGCTCGTGTACGCGTTAGGTGGCTATGGTCCCATGGGCTCTAAATCCAGAACAAACAGAGATAACGTTGTTGAACTTGAGGCTGTAGCCCAGAGCTGAGCCCACTGGAACATAATTAACATGAAATAGAACAAAAGGCTACACTAGACAGCGCTTTGAAGTCTTGGCTTGGGTTGGTATTTGTGGGGGGTGGGTGACCCAGCACTCTTACCCCAGTGCACGGTGAGGGGGCCCTGCAGGCTGATGTGCTCCACCTGGCAGGTGTAGACGTCCCCGCGCCGGGGGCTCATCTCCAGCATCACCAGGATCTGGAAGGTCCAGTCTCCATTCTGGAGCAGCTCCGTGGACACCACCCCTGCCGTCTGCTCCTGCCCGTTCTTCAGCCACTTGATCTCGATCCCCGAGGGGTAAAACCCCGTCACGGAGCAAACCAGCAGGTGGGGGTGGGGCGGGGACCCTGATTTCGTGGGGGAAACTTTCACCTTGGGCTGAACTGGGGTGAGAGAGAGAGAGAGAGAGAGAGAGAGCAAGCTGGGGAAGGGTCCAGAGATGGAGGGGGGCTCAGAGAGAACCGGTGCCCCCCCCAGGGAAATATTCACCCCCCCATATGCCCAGCACCTGTGAAGTGCGATGCTCCCCAGGGTGTGTGGAGTCCAATCTCCCCAACCATACACACGGCGCCTTTCCAGGACAGGGCATCCAGCCCCCTGATACACCTGGCAGCTGCCTGGGGCAGGGCACCCTGGATGTGTGGGTCCCATTCCCCTGTACATGCCCTGGACAGACAGGGCTCCCCATGGCGTGTGGGGTCCAATTCCCCAGCCAGCCCATTTCCCCCTCACTGCCCCGGGGTGGGGCTGGTTCTCTGCTGCCCCCCATTGTCCCAGGCAGGATCAGCAGAAAGGGGCTGAGGGGAGTTGTGTCCTGTCACCCCCATGGGGACAGAGCCAGGGACTGTCTGATGCTCAGGGCCCAGGCAGATGGGGTCTCAGCCCAGGGACTGCCCCCACCCCCTGCCAGGGGCACCCTGAGTGGGGAGGGGTGGGGTTGGGGGGTGGGAAGCTCTGCCCCATCGCCTGGCCCCCACAGTGCAGGAAGGGGGGTAGGAGCCGCAGCAGCCGCCTGCCCCAGGTGGTCGGGGGGGGCGCTGGGGCTGAACCCCTCAGAGGGGTGGGGGGGCTGGACAAAAAAGGGGAGGGGTCAGCTACACCCCGAGACTGACCCGGTGGGGGGGGGGGGGGGGGGGGGGGGCTCTCGGCCTCTGGCCGACAGGGGGCGCCGCAGCCAGACACGGAGGGCGGGGGGGAGAGGGGAGACCCTCCCCATTACCCCGCCCCTCGGACCCGCCCCCCGCGCTCCACCTCTCCGGTCGAGGCTGAAAGGCTCGATCGCCCGTAGTTGTGCCGGCAGAACGTGTCAACCGCAGCGCTTCTGCGCCAGGATGTCGGGTCCTTGTTCCAGCGTCGGTGTCGGGCGCCCCAGCTCCGTTCCGCCTCGAACACCCCCGGTCGCTGTCGAAAGTGGTGGTTGCTGCCGGCGTAGATCCCTCTCCACACGAACCGGACCCCCCCGGTGCCGGTTGGTAAGTAACAGTCCCACTTCTCCTGGTACAGGAAATTTTCTGGGGGGGGGAGACGGGCTGGCTCAGGGACCCGCCCCCTGCCCCGCGGCTCGGAGCTCAGCGGGGGGGCGGGGACAACCACAGCCCCGGACACCCCCCCCCCGGCACCGCCTGGATCCACTGGCCGCTGACGGGAACCCGCAGGGCGCGGGGGGGATGATAGTAACATGGGGAGACGTGGGGAGGGCAGGTTGGGGGTCGGGGGGACACTCAGCGGGGGGCGAGGGGTGGGGCAGGAGGTCACAGAGAGAAATGGGGGCAGGGTGGGGCACAGGGTGCGGGGACACTGAGTCACGGGGGGGCACAGCACAGATGGGGGAGGCGCAGGGGAGCTGGGAGCCAGGCCAGGGGCACTGACATGGGGGCTGGGGGCCGGTCGCTGTGGGGCAGGAGAAGGCCCCAGGGTCTGGCTCTGGAGCAGCCTGTTAATGTGGGTTCACCCCAGGTTCCCCTGGGGCAGAGGGTGTAAAAGGGAATGATTCTGTGCATTGTGTCTTACCCCCATGGAAGGGACCTGGACCCCCATGGCCCCTCCACGTGTCCACCTCGGGACCCCCCCCCAAACACCGCAGGTGGAGCTGCAGCTCATGGAGGAAAGACAGAGACCGACACACCCAGCACCTGCCCAGGACAGGGCTCCCAGGGTGCGTGGGGTCCAATTTCCGCCCCTCCACATACATCTGCTGTCTGCCTGGATGGGGTCTCACCAGGGCATATGGGGTTGATCCTCCCTGATCTACCCAGCGCCTGCCCAGGACAGGACTCCCCGGGGAGTGTGGGGTCCAATTCCCCTGATACGCTCGGTGGCTGCCTGGCACAGGGCACCCAGGGTGAGTAGGGTCTGATTCCCCCAATACACTTGTGACCAAGATGCGGCTCCACAGGGCATGTGGGGTCTGATCCCCTTGATACACCCAGCGCCTGCCCGGCATGCGGCTCCCTGGGGCATGTGGGGTCGTCCAGTCCAAACTGAACTTCACAGATACACCCACCGCCCACCTGGGACGTGATCCGCAGGGTGTGTGGGCTCCGACCCCCCAGCTACACCCAGCGCTGCCCAGGATGGAGCTCCCTGGGTAGTGTGTGTCTGATCATCCCCCTCCCCCAGATACAAGCAGCGCTGCCCAGGATGGGGCTCCCTGGGGCGCTGGGGTCCGACCCCCCCAGATACACCAGCGCTGCCCAGGATGGGGCTCCATGGGGTGCTGGGGTCTCTGCTCACCTTCGGGCTCCGTGCAATGAGCCAGGTGGGTTCTCAGCACCGTCACTGTCACTAGCAGAGCCCCAGCCCAGCAGCTCCTGGCCCCCAGGATCCAACCCGCCCCCATCGCTGCTCAGGAGGGAGAGACCTGGAAAGTCATCGGGACCCCCCAGCCCGAGACCTTCTCTGTCCAGCTCCGAGCACCAGCCCCGGGACGCTGCCCACGGCCCCGGGGATTGGGCACCCCCAGCCCATGGGCCAGTCAGCATTGGGGCTGGTCAGCATCATCAGTTGCCAGGCAGAGCTGGCCCCAGCAGGGCTCAGTTCCCTACTTCTCCCTCGTAGGGGGCAGAGCAGGGCCTGGGATCGGGGTGCAGGACTCGCCCGGTGCCTGCCATGGCCCTGGGGCAGCTGGAGAGTGGGGCCAGCCCAGGGACCAGCCCCCACCAGAGCAGGTTCCCCAGCAACGGGCCTGGGACCCTCCGTCCCCTTCCCCTGGTGCCTCGACCCCCTGCTCCCAGCTGCGGCAGGATGAGTGTGAGGGGGTTTCTGGTTTGTTGGGGGTAAATTTAGTCCCAGGGGAAGGTTTGGGGCTGGCCCCGCAGGCAGAAGTTCTTAGCTTCCCCCTCCCCCACCTCTGTGTGCCTGAGCCCTGCCCCCCAGGGCTGCCCAGAGGGGGGGCAAGTGGGGCAATTTGCCCCAGGCCTTGCAGAGGCCCCCACGAGAATATAGTATTCTTTAGTATTGCAACTTTTTTTTTATGGAAGGGGCCCCCAAAATTGCTTTGCCCTAGACCCCCTGAATCCTCTGGGTGGCCCTGATGACCCCACCATAGAACTGGGGCTCAGTCTCCATGGGTCAGGCACAGCTCGGCCTCCCAGCTGCTCCCACCATGGATCTCCCTAAGGGGCTTCTCTGGCCCCTAGTGCCACGTCCACATCTGGGACTGTGATGGAGCAGGAAGCAGGGTGGATAATTGGATTTGCCCTGGGAATGTGGCAGGGGAGTTACATTGGGGATGGGAAGGAAGCTCCCTGAGCTGTAACCTGAGCCAGGAGTGGGCTGGGAGAAGTGACACCTTCTGCCCGGGAGACTGAACCAAAGGAGGAGGAGCAGAGGGGAGGGGGAGAAAGCTGCTAGAGGGATTTTTAGAGTCGGTCTTGCGCTGGGTGGTGCAACGCAGGGAACCCCAAGCTGGGGTCTAAGCTCCCTGAACCCCCAGAAGGACTTGATTGAGGGGTCCTGGTTGTGCATACACGCTCCGCTTGGGACTGTGTTCCTGTCGTCTAATAAACTTTCCGTTTTACTGGCTGGCTGAGAGTCCTGGTGAATCCCGGGAAGTGGGGGGTGCAGGGCCCTGACTCCCCCGCACTCCGTGACAGGGACAAACTCCCCCTGGTGGTGATGCTGCATCCGCCCTGCTCCGGGCCCCGCTGTGCGCACAGCCTGCGGGAACAGGCGTCTGGCTGGAAATTTGCAGTACTGCCAACCCCGAATGCTCCAAAATTATGAGATTGGCTGTAAAATCCTGAGTTTATGTAACAACACCAGCTGTGAGGTTGTCACGGAGTTTGGGGGAGTCAGGGCCCTGCACCCCCGGCTTCCTGCGATTCACTGTGACTCAGCCAGTAACACAGAAGGTTTATTTAGACGACAGGAACACAGTCCAAAACAGGTCTTGCAGGTACAGACAACAGGACCCCTCAGGTCCATCTTGGGGGGCCAAAGGGAGTTCCCTTTGCAGACAACAGGACCCCTCAGGTCCATCTTGGGGGGCCAAAGGTTGGCCACAGCCCCATCTGGGCTCCCCTTCATTTCCCCAGCCAGCTCCAGACTGAAACCCCCTGCAGCCCCTCCTCTGCCTTTGTCCCTTTCCCGGGCCAGGAGGCACCTGATCTCTTTGCCCCCAACCCCTTCCGTTGGCACCTTGCCAGGGAGGGGCCCAGGCCATCAGTGGCCAGGAGACAGAGTGTGGGTCATTCTCTGTGCAGACACCATCACACCTGCCCTCTAGGGCTCCACAACAATCCCATCCCCTTATCCCACCACCTAGAGACTTATGAACTGCAAAGGGAAACTGAGGCACCCACACAGCACTCAGAGAAAACTTTAAGAACAGTCCCACCTTGTCACAGAGGTTCTTTTTATTTGCCTTCTACTCTTTGAGCCATCAGGGTACCTGGGGGTTAGAGGTGTTACACCCCCCCCAGCGCACAAGTGTATGGGTCAGAGGTATGACTCATGGGTGTAATTTGACAGAGCAGGGGGGCCATTGTCCCCCCAAACTGCAAACATTGGACAGGCACAGAATTTGCCCCCCCCCCATGCATGGCCCCGTTGGCCTGACTGAAGCTGCACTCCCAAATATGGAAGTCAAACAACGCCTATGGTGTGACCCCCCCAAAAAAATCATGAGTCAGGCTCACCAAAAATCCTGCAATGATGTACAAATACCAGCTGTGTCTTGAGCCCTCAGGGCGCCCAGGAGTCCCACTCTGACTCTCTCCCCACAGCCCCGAGGGCTGGACGCTCACTTTGTCTCTCAGAACAAGGCTGAAATCCTCCCAGACCCACGTGACTCCTGGAGCTGGGGCTTTAGGAAAACACAAGAATTATCCTGACTCGTGACACAATCCTGCGAGCCAGGAACACTGAATTTCTCCATCTCCTCCCGGGGAGGCTCAGCGCTGCTGCTCTGCCCGGTAACAGCCTGGTCGGTGCAGGGATTTCTGCCATTGGGTTTGGGCCCCTGGGCCAGGCTCCCCTGGCCAATACTGGGCACTGCCCCCAACCGTGCCCCCCCCCGGGGTGTGACATGTGCCCCCCCGGCCCCCTAGCACTGCCGGCCCCGCACCCAGCCCAGTGCCGGGGAGAGGAGATGGGCGCAGGACGGGGTGTCCCCATGGCCCAGCTGGCCCTGCTCACTCTGCTGGCCCTGCCGGGTGCCGGGGCAGTGACAGGTATGGGCGGGGCGGGGGCTGGGACACCTGGGCCTGGGGGCGGGGGCAGCTTCACCCCCATAGTGCCTGGCTCCCCCCCAGAGAGGAGACAATGGGGGGGGGCTCATGGGGTGAGCCAGATTTGGGGGGAGCTGCAGGGAGGAGGGTCTCATCCAATAGTAGGCAGGGGATGGGGTGGGCAGGGCAGGAAGGGGGGGCTGATCTGGATGGGGTGGAGGGAGGGGAGGGTCTCATCCTCATGACAGGGAGTGGGGAGGGGAGGCTGGCGCGGGGGCAGCAGAGGGATTGTGGGGAAGTGACTGTAGTTTGGGTACGACACAGCCCTGCCCTAGGAGTGCAGGCCCCTCCCCCACAGAGACTCAGAGGCTGATCCCCCCAGGGGGGTGCCAGGCACAGGGGGGGTTGGGGAACGTTCCCCAAAGAGCCGCGCCAGGGCCAGACCCTGCTGAGCAGTGAGTGCGTCTGTGCAGAGCTGGGAGCCCTGTCCCCACTCCCTGGCCTGGCCCAATTGTCCCCCATCCTCCCAAGGCTCAGACCCACGGGGGGGGCTCTGTGGGGCAGATTCTCTCCTCGGCTAGTGGTGGTGGGTTCCCTCCTTTGCAGTCGCTCGGTGAGATCCTGCCGAGTGAGCTGGGGTCAGCAAACGACTCCCTAGAATGCAGGTGCCCAACTCCCTTGGGCCCTGGGGAATCCAGCCTCAGCCCGGAGCCAGACCCCTCCCCCCTGCAATGTCTGTGACCCCCCCAGCGCAGCTTTAATGTCTCTGGCTGGGGAGTTCCGGGGTCTCCCAGTGACCGGCCCTGGGGGGTGAGTGTCGGGGGCCAGGGACTGAAATCACCCCGAGAACCAGGTCATGGCGACCCCGGGACACGGAACCAGCCCCATGCACAGACGGGAGAATGAAACGTCCTGCAGCTGCAGCCCCCAACTCCCCCCAGGCGCCGCTTTGGCTGGGTCACGTCCCCACTTGCCAGCGGAGCCGGGTTTGCTCTGGTCACTGCTCAGCTGGGAGATGTGACTGGAAACCAGGGAACTGAGCAGGGGTCAGCAAGGGGGTCTCTGCTCTCTCAGTCCTTGCACCAGGGCAGCCCTAGGGGGCCTGTGCTGGGGGGGGGAGGCGGGGCAGGGGCACTCTCTCCTGGCAGTCAGTGCTGGCCCCAGGGCCCCACCGCGATGCTGGGGGGCACCATGCTTCATGCATCTGCCTTCCCCTGACACCGGGGAGCCCTAGTGCAAATGTCACAGCCCGGGAGCTGGGGGGCTGCACTGCTGGGGGAAGCGCTGAGACCCCCTCCCCTGGGGTGAGGAGCAGCCCCCCCAGGTGGCCGGTACTGACCCCCATCTCCCCACAGCGGAGAACATGCTCTCCCAGGTGGCCTTCTACCAGCGCACGGACCCGGCCCAGCGGGAGGCCGGGGAGTTCATGTTCGAGTTCGACCAGGACGAGATCTTCCATGTGGACCTGGAGAGGAAGGAGACCGTCTGGCGCCTGCCCGACTTCGGCAAGTTCACCAGCTTCGAGGCGCAGGGCGCCCTGGGCAACATGGCCGTGCTGAAGAAGAACATGGAGATCATGATCCAGAGGTCCAATCGCACGCGGGCCC
>NW_027424974.1:27142-35779 GCF_003597395.2 Chelonoidis abingdonii
TGGGCAGCTATCCCAGCATTCAAGCGGCTGCAACGTGCTTTTCAAAAGAGGGGGGTGAGGGGGAGCGTGGGGGAGAGAGAGAGAGTGGATTTTTGGAGCTGTCAGCTCCCTGCCTTGCAAGTTCTAGGGACTGGAACATACACATCACCAACCTGCAATCATTTTAAAAGTTTTGAGCCCTTCCCCCACCCCTCTCTTATTCACTAAATGCAAATTATGCACTTGGAGCTCCAACACGGACTCCTCCCTCTCCCTCCCCCTCCCCCGTGTGGCTTCTCTCCTCAAGCAAACAGCTGTGAACATTCCAAAGCAATTCCCCCGCCTGCCTCTTCTCAGCAAACAGGAGCTGTGTTTGTTTTTTAGATAAGCAGCTCCGGGGAGCCCGGTCTTCTGGTTTGTTGTGAACAGGCATTCTGGGATACCTCCTAATACCCTGGAGGCCAATTACAGCGCTTTTGGTGGCCACACTTGACGAGCAGCAGTGCATCACCAGCGCTGCAATTGTTACACCCCAAGCAGAGCAGGTGTACAGCCTGGGAGTTGCAGCGCTGGATGTGCCTTGCAGGTGTGGACAGTTGCTAAGTTGCAGCGCTGTAAACCCACCACCAGCGCTGCAACTCTCCAGTGTAGCCATGGCCTTAGATTTACCAACCAGCCCAAAACAGCCGTTCTGTTACCTCCCTGGTAACGAAGGGTATGGCTGCGAGCGCTTTGAAGTGTGAGTGTGGTTGCAGCGCCAGCGCTGGGAGAGAGCTCTCCCAGCGCTGCACGTACTCCACATCCTCTACGGGTGTAACTTGCAGCGCTGGGAGCGCCAGTGTAGCCATGGTCTAAGAAGTTCAAACAACGCAGTTCCCTTCCAGTGCCCAGCCTCAGGCCTCTGTCCAGACACACCTGTCAGATATGATGATGATTCCTGAAAATCTTCTGTCATCATATAAAAGAAAAGGTTCTTCCAGCCCCAAAGGATCAGCCACACACCCAGGTCCAATGATAACTTAGATCTTACCCAAAATACACACTACAGCCAATTCTTATTAACTGAGCTAAAATTTATGAAAAAAGAAAAGAGAGTGAGTGTTGGTTAAAAGATCAACATACAGACAGACTTGAATTCAATTTCTTGAGGTTCAGACACAGCAGAGATGAGTTTGTAGTTGCCAAAAGTCCTTCTAGAAACAGTCCAGAGGTTCTAGGCCAATGTCCATATTCAGGGTGGCTCCAGTCAGTGACTGGGGATCTCAATCCTTGTGGCTTAAGGTTTCCCCCTCTTGAAACCCAAAGCAGATCTGGGATGAAGCAGGATCGGGTCCCAGGGTCTTTATACATTTCCAGCAGCCTTTCGGCCTACGAAAACAATAGGCTTAACTCCTTCTCCCAAACATCCTGGCAACTGGCACAGGGTAATTTATCCATTAAACAGTTCAGATGCAGGTCACCACAACCTTCACAGAGACACAGGGGCAATAACACTTTCCCTCAAGTATCTTCCTAAATGTTAATATTCCATTTTTGAATTAAAGCTCTAGCAATAGACAAGACTTGTTTGCTTATATCACAAGCCCTGAGCAAACACCTCCCCTTGAGATCTCTACCAACGCAGACTTGCATTTCACAGCTCTTCATTTCCAGACCTTCCTAACCAGGCTCTAAAGCTCGGCCCTGGGTCAGGTCATTCTGGAGGGAATTAACTCTTTCTGGCCCTGTCACCTTCCAGTGAGATGTTAATTACACTCATAATGTCCCAGCTCCCCTCCCAGCCCCTGCAGGGCTCCGGGGAGCCAGTCAGCCGGGCCAGGGCTCTGCAGAGCAGGGGGCCTGGGCAGTTCTCACCCCCCAGGCCCAGGGCAGCTCCGTTACCAAGAGCTGTTTGTTGCCCCTGCCCAGCGCCAGGCCCTGCCCCTGAGGGATTCTCTCCCCTGCCCCTGGTGCCCCATGAGCCGTCAGTGCAGGGAGCTGGGACGGTTCGGTGTCCGTGACGCCCCCACAGTCCTGGGGAGAGATCCCTGAGCTGGAGCGTGAGCACCAGGGACTGGCTGGCTCAGGGGCAGGGAACGGGGCAGTGGCCTGTCCCCTCTAGGAGGCGCTGGCTCCGATCCGGCCCCAGGGCAGGGACTGGCTGGATCAGGGGGGCAGGGAATGGGGCAGGGGCCTGTCCCCTTTAGGGGGCGCTGGCTCCAATCCGGCCCCAGGGCAGGGACTGGCTGGCTCAGGGGGGCAGGGAATGGGACCCACTAACCCCTGTCTCCCCAGTGCCCCCTGAGGTGACCGTGTTCCCCGAAGACCCCGTGGAGCTGGGGGAGCCCAACGTCCTGATCTGCTTCGTGGACAGTTCATCCCACCGGTGCGCGCCTCACGTGGTCTGAAGTAAAGAATGGGCAGGAGGTGATGACGGGGCCGGTCTCCGAGACGACTTCCTACCCCGCAGGACAACTCTTCGCAAGTTCCTACCCTGCCCCTTCCTCCCAGCCAGGGTGGACTCTTACGATGCCGGGGGAGCACTGGGGGCTGCCGCGAGCCCTTCACTGAAGCACTGGGGTGAGGCTGGGATCCCACTGGCACGGGTGGGAGCCAGGACTCGGTTATCTTTCTGGCTTGGGAGGGAAAGTGGGGCTGGTGTTTAGGGCAGGGGGGGCTGGGAAGCGGAACCTGGGTTATATCCAGCTCTGGAGGGAGAGTGGGAACAGCCCCCTCTCACTATGCCCTATCCCTCTGTGGTCAAGCCTTTCCCAATACCTGGACTTAGCTGTCAAAAATCTGGGTGCTTACCTGTGAAACTCCCCAGCTCACTACCAGCTTGCTATTCTCGCTGCCACCAGCAGGAACTGTACAGGCTTACTCCTTTGCCTCTCTCTGGGTTCTCCCAACTCTTCTTGGGGGGACACCAAGAACCAATCCCTTGGATTCTTTAAAACCAGGAGAAATAAACCCGTCTCCCCCCTCTTCTTTCTCCTCCCAGGCTTTCCTCTTCGCCTAACCACTCGGTTACAAGAACCGTGTTATCTCTTCTCTCCAGAGAATCAACTTTCGAACACAGGAAAGTAAGAGATAATCCTCGTCTTTCTGTTCTCCAGCTAACTTTGTACCCCGCCTGGGGCTAGGATAGTAACCACAGGCCTGGGTAGCAGCTTGTCACATGTACACAGAGCTCCGCACAGAAATTCCTCTCCTTTGCCTCACTAGGAAAGAACTTCCACACAGTTTAAGAAAAGTTTATATAAAAAAGAAAGAAATACAAAAACAATAATCTTGCATCTAAGAAACTTCAATCAGGCTCTTGCTATAAGAAAATATCATAAACGTCTTCTGATTTAAAAGATAGCCCCGTTTAAACCAGTCCAGCAAATAATACATGTAAATAAACACAAAGCTGTATCATAGCCGAATTACTTTTGCTTCCTTTGGTTGTACTCAGAGTTGTAGGAGAAGATTTGAAAGCAGAGGAGTTAGAAGCAAAGCTTGTTTTCCAGCCGAGGGAAACACAAAAGACCAAGCATATCACACACCTGTAATTTACAACACAAAGCTCCTCACAGCGAATTATTTTTTCTCCTTTGTACTCAACGACTTTTATGCTAGATATATTTGAGATAAGATGGAGGTTAGAAGAAAAGCTTGTTTCCATAGCGAGGAAACAACAAAGACCCCGATATACAAATTCCCGCCCTGATTTAAACAATCCAGTTCTCTGATTGGTCCTCTGGTCAGGTGTTTGTTCTCTTTTGTCCCCCTTTAACGGCAAAAAAATTAACCACTCTACTACCTATACTTATGACACCTTCCCTGTCTCCAGAAGTCCAGTGTGCCCACCCGTCCTGTCCCGAGACCACAGAGACCCTGCGGTGTGCGCCTGGCCTGGCCGCGTGGCATCGTCCGGCATCACGCGGGACCATCCCTCATCATCAAGGGCCATGAAGATGAACGCCACCCGCAGCCGCGGCCCTGTGAGTAGCCGCTGCCCGGGGAGGGCACCCGCATGCACCCGCAGTCCTGGGCCCACCCAGCACCTCTTGGGGAGACTCCCAACCTTGTGCCCACAGCCAGGCCCACAGCCCCCTGGCGCACCGAAGCAGCCCACTGGGGAGAGCCCCCAGCCTGCTGTGCCCCCACGCCAGCCACAGCCCTCCCACCCAAGCCACCCGCCCTGGGGAGAACTCGCTCTTGCCACTGTGGCCCCCTTTGCCAACCTACACTCCCCACCACCAGCACCCGCTGAGAGAGACCACCCCTGTGCCCCCCCCAGCAGCTACAGCCTGGTCCATCCCAGCACCCCCTGGAGAGACCCCCCACCCGCTGTCGTCCCTCGCAGCCCACAGCCTGGCACCCAGCACCCCTAGAGAGACCTCCGACCCTGCGTGTGTCTCCCTCAGCCCAACAAGCCCCCCACACACAACCCTGGGAGACCCCCCACCACTGTGTCCTCAGCCAGCACAGTCCCCTGGCGTCATCAAGCACCCTGGGGAGACCCTCGCATCTGCTGTGCTCCCGCAGCCAGCCACAGCCCTCCCCTCCTTGCCCAAACCCCTGGGGAGACCCCACCCGCTGTGACCCACAGCCAGTCAAGCCCGCTGGCCACCAGCACCACTGGGGAACTTCCCACCTGCTAATGCTCCTTCAGCCAGCCAGAGCCGTCCCCCACCCACACCCAGGGTTGAGAGCGTCCAGCTCTGTACCCCCCAGTCACCCTCCTGTTTGAATGGGAGACTCTGGGTGCTGGGGAACGGCCCCGGATCCCTGCAGGCTCACGTCAGGGTCAGGTCTCCCGGTAACTGCCCTCTTGCCTTTCAGATAAACACAGGGAGGGATCGGGGGCGCCCAAATCCCAAGTGCCTTTCGTGGACACATTCGCACACCCCAGGCTTGCGCCAGCATCCCTGGCCGTGCCTGTTGCCAGCTGCTGTCCAGGCAGGAGCCCCCAGCCCATAACCGTGACACCCAACCCGCTAGAGGCAGGGGGGCAAGCTGACCTGAGAAGGAGCAGAATTTACCAATGGACATTGCCAAAGAGCCAAGTAACACTCAGCAGCCCGCCATCTGTCCTCCGCCCCTCCAGGTGCGCCTCCCGCCAGCCGCCGGCACCGACCAGCGCTCCCCTCCGCTCCTGGGACCTCCGATCAGCTGTTTGTGGGATGGCTCTGTGGGAGGGAGCGAGGGCAGGGCAGGCTCAGGAGGGGTGGGAAGGGTGGACGTGGGACAAGGGCGGTGGCAGAGCCAGGGTGAGCAGTGAGCCACCCGACACACTGGAAAGTTGGCACCTGTAGCTTCCAGCCCAAGTTGGGTGGCTAACAACGGAGCCGAATATATACCTTCTGAGAGCCGATGTGGCTCCGGAGCCACCTTGGGCTAGAGACACCGGGGAGCCGGCCATCGGCTTCCCTCACTCACGCCCTGCTGGCTTGGGGCGGGCACACTATACAGGAGAGGGCTGCTGCCCCGTGGGGCTGGGGAATGGGGTCGCCCCCGTCACGGCGGGCAGCAAGGGCCGGGGGCTGCTGCCCGTGGGGCTGAATGGGGTCGCCCCTGCGTCAGGGGCAGCAGGGCCACGGGGCTGATCAACAACCATTTGCCGTCATGGGAAGGTTCTCTTGACTCCAGTGGGGCGCTGATCTGGCCTGAGCCCAGCCCATGGCCAGAGGCTGCTGTCAGTCACCCAGATAAAGCCCCTCCAGCCATTACCAGAAGGCTTTGGGCCAGATTCGGCCATCCTGGTCAAAGGGTCCTGTGGCGGGATCGGGCCATGGTGGGGAGGGGGGCGCCCCAGTGCCCGGCTACGGCCCCATCGCACCCGTGTGTGGCCCCCGGGGTCCAGCCCTGCTGAGCCCAGGCCCAGGGCGGGGTTTGGTGTGGGACAATCAGTTCCTGTACAACCCCACCCTGTGCTCCCCCATCGCTCTGCAGCTTGCTAACAGCAATAAATGGGTTTTTGGGAATTTCTGAGGTTTTGATCCTGATTCAAAATCTAGTCAGTCCTGGCCTGTGCCCGCGGCAGCCTGTGTTATCCCAACCCAGCCCCTGTCTGTCCAGGGGCTCTGGGTTATACCGGGAGTTAAGGGAGTTTGGTATGAGGGGTAAGGAAGGAGCCAGGACTCCTGGGTTCTATCCCAGTTCTGGGAGGGGAGTGGGGGTTAGTGGGGGAGAACTGGGAGTCAGGCTTCTGGGGTTCCCATTGCTGACACTGACTTGCTGCAAGTTGTGACACACCCTATGCCTCAGTTTCCCCTTGTGTGAAATGTGGCCATTCTCCTCCTGGGTTGGTGGTGGGAGTCTGGGGCAGCAGGATGGTCCATGAAGCACTTTGAGCTTGTCCCATAGCCGGGAGCCCAGGAGCAGGGAAGGGCTCATGGACCAGGCTCCCCCGGGACTGAACCCCGCAGGGCGAGCGGCTGCAGAGAGACACTGGCCTGTCTGGGGGCTGCGGTGACGTCCCCCAGGCTGGGGTCACTGTGACATGAAGGGCAGATCCTCCCCGAAACATGGTATTGAGCCCCCAACCCAGCGGTTCCTTGCACCCCTTCACTAGCATGTTCTGGGAGACCCCTGAGATGGGTCTCTCACCCCGCCCCGTAGTGCCACTTGGAACTGGGGCACCACTGACCCCGCCTGACTCACCTGCCTGGGTTCCCTTTACCCCACACTGCTCAGCAGCCTGCCAAGCCCCCCTTCCCCCTCCCCAGCTTCAGCCTGCAGGTTACAGCACACACAGGTGGGGACACACCCAGCTGCAGCTTCACACACAAGCTGAGATCAGCTCTGCAGGGGAAGGTTCAGCTGGGGACCTGCCCCATCTCCAGTGCACCCCCCTCTAGAGGGGAAACCCAGAATTACACCGTCCGGCGCTGCACAGAGATCGCTACAGCGCCAGCTCGTGACATCCGCCCCCTCCTGCAGTGTGGAGAGGAATATGCACAGCTTCCTGCCCCCCTTCTGATTGTCACACGCTGGTGTTAGACAAAACAAAGCCACGTTACCACACGTAGCCCCTCCGCCTGTGATTTATTCCTAACAGACGCTGGGGGCTGTTCAAACTGAGCAGCTGGAGTCGCCAGTTCAGCAATAGTTTTCACCTTTTTATCCCACAAACATTGTTTTACATCATCATCTCACACACTCAGGAAATGCCCCTGAGCAACAGGATCACCCATTTCTGCAGAGCTTGTACCACCTCCCTGCCCCCCTGTACCCCCTTCTTCATCACCTCTCTCAGCTGCTGCCGCAGGCCACTTTGCTCATTCCAGCCCCTCGCTTTAGGCTTCTGAACTCTACTCTAGATGCTTCAAGGGTGAAAGTGATTTAAAACCATTCCCTTGAATTTACCAGAATCTGCAGCATCACCAACAGGCATCTTACTGAATCTGTCCAGAGCTCTCCCAGACACCTTCGCAACCAACGTGGGCATCGTTTGGTCCTCAGGGATGGCTGGAGCACCACAGCAACCAGCTCAGAAGTGATGAAATTATTGCAGCATCATGGTCCGTTGTGCCGTAGAGGAAGAACAACGCTCCGCATTGGTGTATTTTTGGAGGGTCAAATGGGACCCCCTGTGTGTCTGTGGGGTGGGGTGCTGGTGGATCTTGTCCGGTCATGATTCCACCTCTCTCCATCAAGTCACAGTTCATCTTCCAATCTCCTCCTCCTTTGGAGGAGTTTTTACTGCGGCGGCCATCGGTCCGCTTGATCCAGCCTCTATCGGTCTCCGAAGTTCCAAAGTGGATTTGCTCGTGGCTGGTGCCGCAGCCTCTTCTCCAGCACTCTGCTTGTGCGACTTTCATTCACTCTCGCACCGCTCTTCACAAATTGCCTGCATCAATTCTCCAGCTGCTTTAATTTCCCATTTTTGCCAGGGCGGGGCAGGGAGCTGCAGCAGCGGCTGAGCCCCAGCGATGCGAACAGCAGTCGAAGTCTGTACACAAACCAGACACAGCACGGGGGAACATGTGGCCTGTGGGAAACAGAATGGTGGGTAGCGCGATGGGCACCCAATGGGCTGGCATTAAGTACACGTACAGAGGGGGCTTCCTGCGAGGGGCCGGACCTATAGAACATCCAACCGCCTCCCTGCAGAGCAGACCTGGCTGCCAGCATGGCTCCATCTCCCTTCACTCCACCCCCACAGAAGAGCCGCCAGCAACCCTTCTGCCTCCCGAGACAAAAACCGCCCACCGAACTCCCCTACTGTTCACCCTCTCTCCAGAGAGCCCCCCTTGTGCCCCAGAGAGTAGCTCCCCCTCACACCCCCTGTTAAACCCCTGCCTGCAATCTCTCCCTTTGTCCCTCCCCATCACCCGAACCCCCCCCCTAATCCAGTCGCCCGCCCAGCCCATTGCGCCTAACGCCAGTGCGGAGCTTGGTTCTATAAGAGATAGGTAAGGTAAGGGTAAGTGTTTCTTTTACTGTAAAGGGTTTACAAAGGGAACCCGCAAAGCACTGACCAGAGGACCAATCAAGGAAACCGGATTTTGCAAAATAAGGTCGGGAACCTCTGATCGAGGTTTGCTTTGTTCTGCGGTCTTGTGTGCTTCTCCGGCTATGGAGGGAAACAGCTTTCCTGCCTAACTCCTCGTGTTCTTTCTAATATTCTCTACAATAGTGTGACACCCGGCGCCGGCCGGTGCTGTAGAGTACAAAGGCACAAGGCAA
>NW_027424975.1:0-1146 GCF_003597395.2 Chelonoidis abingdonii
AGTGGAGAGGAGGGACCTGGCCCGCCCTCTACTCCAGGTCCCAACCCAGGGGCCCTGGGTGTGGTGAACCACTGAACTAGCGGTTTCTTCCCCTGGGTTTACTTCCCTCTCCATACCCGTCAGCTTGTAAGGGACTTCTACCTCTCTTCTATACAAACCTGGTGCCCCTTACTAGGGTTTTGTTGGGCTTCCCATTCCACGCAGCACTCCTCCAAACCTTCTATTCTCTCTCTGGACAAACTCTTTCTTCTGCAATCTGCCACTCTGCTCCAATCCAACCTTTCTCCTTCAACTACCCCCCCTGTCTGACTGAAGCAGGGGTTCATATCCCATGACTGGAGTCAGGTTGCTCTTAATGAGTCAGGTGCTCTAAGTGAGTCAGGTGCTCTAAGTGGCCACAGCTGATTCTATTAACTAAGCAAACCCTTCCTCCTTTGCAGGGAAATAAGGCCCCCTGCTAAACACCTCTTATGCTTGACCCTTCTGGCCATGCTGTATCACATATCCCCCCACCGGCCTCAACACCAAGGGGATTGGGGGTACTCGTACGAGAGGCCAGTGTTGGCGTAGGCCATCAGCGTTGCCTGTTTTTGCGCTTCAGCCCTTTGCTTGGACCCGAAAAATTGGAAAGGTGCAAAGAGAGGAACCACCTCGTCACTCTGGCGTTTCTTTCTTGTTCCTAATGCATCCACTGGAGCGGGCGTGATCGTCACAAGGGTAACCGCGCCAGGAGATAGTAGCGGAGAGTCTCCATAGCCCATTTTATCGCCAGACTTCTTTTCAACAACGCGTTATTTTTGTTCCCTGGGAGGAGCTTCCGGTTGAGGTACAAGAATGGGTGCTCCTCCTTCCCCCACCTTCTGGGAAAGGCAGCACCAAGTCCCACCTCCGAGGCGTTCCGTCTGCAGGATGAAATTCCTTCTCGAAGTTCTGGGGCATGAGTTAACCGATGAGCAGAGCATAGGGCTGTCCGCAAATCTGCAAATGCTGCTTCCGCCGCATCTGTCCACTCACTATCTCGGCGGCCCGAGCTTTTATCAGATCCGTCAATGGCCCCGCTCTGGTGGCCAAAATGAGGATGAATCTCCGATAGTATCCAACTATACCCAAAAAATGCTCTGACTGCTTCTTGCGGATTGGTCGAGG
>NW_027424975.1:1469-4593 GCF_003597395.2 Chelonoidis abingdonii
TGTGGCATTTTAATTTTAAAGAAATAAAACGGGGGGGGGGCAGAAAGTGGGGCCCAAACCAATGAATGTACTTGTCAGTTCTCCAATAAAATACCACAGAACAGTGGGCACAAAGCCACCAGCTGGGCAGGGGGAAGGAGGGAGAGATTGTGGCAGTGAGATTTCTGCATGTGAGGGTTTGGGTAGGATTTCTTCAGGGCCTTTTCTGGGAGCCCACAAGCTGACTCCACAAAACCAAAGCAAACGGGCGCTTTGCTAGCGGGCCGCATACTGGTTACATTCAGCACAGAGCCCCACAAAAAAAATCAAGAGACTTTGCAATTATCCTGGCACCTTCATGTTTTTCCATCTTGAACTTTGCAATCTCATTTCATGCCGCTGGCTCACAGACAGAATCATTACATAAGGCTGGACAACCTTTTCACTTGCAAGTGTGGATGGGCAAAAGCAACACTCTACAAGAGGATCCTTCAAAAAGCCATTTTTCCTGAACCATAGAAATACTGTCTAGACAGACAACGCATGGTACGAAAGTGACACACTGTGGCCAGGTAGAAACATGGCAGTTCTTTCAACTCCTACCCAGTTCTCTTGCTCTCTACCACCATTCGTGAGTCAAGCAAACAATGATAAGCTTTGTTTCAGGGTCCTCTTCCCTACAGGTGTGGAGACTGAAGGGTATGAACAAGCTTCCCCAGATTAGGCGAGTATTCATGGCTCTGCTTACAGGAAACACTCTCTCAAGAGGCAGTGTGGCCTATCAAGGGATAGGGAGTCAAGTCATGGTTTCTGTTCCCACATCTGCCACTGCCTCACTAAGTGACTTTGAGCAAATCTCCTGCCTCAGTTTACCACTTCCTAAAATAGGCGCAGTAGCACTTTCCTAACTCACAAGGTCAATTCAGAGGCTATGATTGTTTCTGAGGCACTTGGAAATCCTCAGATGAGCAGTGCTGCCTTCTGCGTTCATGACACACCCATAACGAGAGCCAACTGTGTAACGTAAAGAGAGGACCAGTTGGCCCAGGGGATGTTCCCAGTCCACTTCATCACTGATTAAGAGGGAGATTTTCAAGACAGAAATAAGAATTCGACTCCCAGCTCCTACCAACTTACAATGGGAATGGAGTACCCAACTCCCCTCCATGGCCTCTGAAAAATCTTCCCCCAGGAATAGCAGACAAACATCTCAGCATTTGATTCACACCTACAGCCCCATTCTTAGGCAGTGAGCTGGATAACCAGCCAGGCAGTCCGTATTCAGTAGTTGCAATTCGTTTCAGTTGCGGACAGTGTCTGCAGGATGCAACCTACACAGTTAAGCCCGAAAGAACCTTTAAGATTAGGAGGCAGCCTCTAGCTAGAAGGCAGCTAGTCATAATCTTCATCTGCCAAAAGACTCTTCCAGTCAGTGCAAAAAGTCAGCCCAGAAGGGACAAGGCATCCAACCCACATTCCCCTCCACTGAGCAGGGCCAGCGTCTTGTGGAGCAAGCAGTTTGCACTAACCCAGTAGAGAGATGCCGCAGCACATGGAAAACAGTATTCTGGGCTGCCAGTGAAGCACATGAGAGGCAATTAAACACACCCGTAGCAGGCTGAGGACAAAGGCCTCACTGAACAAGTGGACGCAGCACTTGATTAAACCTCAGGGGTTAATTCCCAGCTCTGCCACAGATCTCCTGAGTGAACTTGGGCAAGTCCGCTCATGTCTCTGTGCCTCAGCTCCTGCTCTGTACAATAGGGAAGGCAATCCTCTTGGGCACGCCAGATTCGGCTCTCCGAGGTGCAAGGACAAAGGAAAGAGAGGAAGGGAAGACGAGAGCTCTCCAAGGGGCAGTGAAGGAGAATTCTGTCCAGGCAGTGGGATCCTTCCTGCTTTAAAGATTTAAATAAAAAACCAGCTGTTGGCTGGGCAAGTGAAACAGGAGCATTTGCTTCACCATTGGGGTGGTTTAGAGCTTGTTACTGAGCAAACAAGATGAGCAAGGGAGACTCACCCTCCCCACACAACTTCTATTGTGCCCAGAGGGGAAGAGACATGGGCCGAAGAGGATGGTGGGGCATGAAGCCTTGTTAAAATACTTGGGGGAGAGGTGAAGGCAGGGACACTGGGAGCAAAAATATGCAAGTTCCACAGTTTGACCAAGACAACAATGAACAGGAGAGCGAAAAGGCTGGTTAAGGTAAATAACCTCCCACCTCCAACACCCCTGTGGTGGGGTGAGGGCTCCCCAATGGTACTGTTTGTTGTGCTTGGCACTTACAGATACACAAAACCCAGCAGGTGCCCTGGACCCTCAGCAATGTGAACACAGCGACAAGTGACAAATAACAGCCAGCATTTCTCAATGTTGGCAGGGATCTCAATAAAAGTCACCCATCCTTCCTTCTCCTATTTCATCTGTTTTCAGATCCTTCACTATAAAGCAGGGAGGTGGCAGTTATCCAGATTTCATATCAGGGGAATTTAGGCTCAGATTGAGGTAAAAGGAAAAACAATCAATAAAAGGTTCCGAGGGCCGAAGAGCTGACAGAGCCCAGACCAGGTTGGAGGAGCTCAGTCGAGCATGAGGGAAGCATTTGGTTAATCAGCAAATTCTGCACAGTCAATGCGGTAAAACTCTACAGATGAATCTTGAACTCTGGGGTGGCCCTGACCAGAGCTTTTTGGGTTTCTTAGACTTTGGGGGATTGGACTCTGAAACCCTAGAAGGGAAAAGGACATTGCAAACTGTGGCAAATTGCCGGTACTGTTCTGCTGGGTTCTCGCGCTTTCTCTTCTCTGGGGTAGGTTCTGGGCGCTTTGCTTGCCTCTGAACCGATTCTTAATCATTCCCCTAGTGTGCTTGAGGAGGGGAGAGAGGGAGGACCTGGGCCGCCCTCTACTGCCAGGTCCCAACCCAGGGCCCCTGGGGTTGTGGTGACCACTTGACTAAGCGGTTTCCTCCCTGGGTACTTCCCTCTCATACCCGTCAGCTTGTGAAGGGCTTCTCGCCTCTCTTCTATACAAGCCTGGTGCCCCTTTACTAGGGTTTCTGTTGGCTTCCCAATCCACCGCAGCACTCCTCCAAACCTTCTGTTTCTCTCTGGACAAACTCTTTCTCTCTGTAATCTGCACTCTG
>NW_027424976.1:0-5660 GCF_003597395.2 Chelonoidis abingdonii
AGAGAGAGAGAGAGAGACATAGAGAGACAGAGAGAGAGAGAGACACAGAGACAGACAGAGACGTGGAGAGAGAGAGAAATAGAGACATAGAGAGAGATAGACAGAGACATAGAGACATAGAGAGAGATATAGAGAGAGACAGAGCGAGAGAGAGACATAGAGAGACATAGAGACAGAGAGAGAGAGAGAGACATAGAGACAGAGAAAGAGACATAGAGAGAGACATAGAGAGACATATGGAGACAGACAAAGAGACATAGAAACAGAGAGAGAGAGGGAGGCATAGAGAGAGAAACAGAGAGAGAGGGAGGCATAGAGACTTAGAGAGAGAGAGAGACATAGAGAGACAGAGACAGAGAAAGACAGAGAGAGAGAGAGAGAGACAGAGAGACATAGAGAGACATAGAAACATAGGGAGAGACAGAGAGAGACAGAGAGACAGAGACATAGAGAGAAGACATAGAGAAACAGAGAGAGAGACAGAGACATTTAGACAGAGAGAGAGACATAGAGAGAGACAGAGAGACTTAGAGAGAGAAACAGAGAGAGAGACATGGAGACATAGAGAGAGACAGAGATATAGAGACATAGAGAGACAGAGATACATAGAGAGTCAGAGAGACATACAGAGAGACAAAGACAGACATAGAGACATAGAAAGAGACAGAGAGAGAGAGAGAGACATAGAAAGAGAGAGAGACATAGAGAGACATAAAGACAGAGAGAGAGATACATAGAGACATAAAGAGACACAGAGAAATCGAGAGAGAGAGAGACATAGAGAGAGACAGAGACAAAGAGACAGAGAGAGAAACATAGAGAGACGTAGAGAGAGACAGAGAAAGAGAGACAGAGAGAGAGACAGAGACACAGACAGAGACCTAGAGATAGAGAGACATAGAGACATAGAGAGAGAGACACAGAGACATAGAGAGAGAGATTCTTAGAGAGACAGAGAGACATAGAGAGAGACAGACAGAGAGACATAGAGAGAGACAGACACAGAGACATAGAGAGAGAGACATAAAGAGGCATACAGAGAGAGACAGAGAGACAGACAGAGACCTAGAGAGAGATACACAGAGAGACATAGAGAGAGAGAGAGACATAGAGAGAGACAGAGAGAGAGACAGAGAGAGACAGATAGAGAGAAAAGAGAGAGATAGAGAGACATAGAGAGACATAGAGAGACATAGACGACAAGAGAGAGAGATAGAGAGAGACAGAGACTAAGAACAGAGAGAGAGAGAGAGAAAAAAGAGACCAGATAGAGAGATAGAGAGAGAAGACAGAGAGATATAGAGAGAATAGAGAGACATAGAGACATAGAGAGAGAGAGAGAGAGAAGAAGAGAGACATAGAGAGAAGAGAGAGAGACATAGAGAGACATAGAGAGAGAGAATGAGACAATAGAGAGAGACATAGAGAGACAGAGAGAGAGACAGAGAGAGACAGAGAGAAGATAGAGACAAAGAGACATAGAGAAGACAGAGAGAATAAGACCTAGAGACCATAGAGAGAGAACATAGAGACATAGAGAGAGAGAAGAGAGGAATAGAGAGAGAGATAAGACAGAGAGAGAGACAGAGAGACATAGAGAGACATAGAGAGAGACAGAGACAATTATGAGAGAGACATAAGAGACAGAGAGACAGAGAGAGAGACAGAGAGAGACAGAGAGACATAGAAGAGACATAGAGAGAGAGAGACATAGAGAGAAAGAATAGAGAGAGACATAGAGACATAAGAGAGAGAGAGAGACAGAGAAGAGAGAGAGAGACAGAGACACAGAGAGAGAGACAGAGAGACATAGAGAACAGAGAGACAGAGAGACATAAGACATAGAGAGAGAGACATAGAGAAAGAAGAGAGAGAGACAGAGAGACATAGAGAAAAGACATAGAGACATAGAGAGAGAGACATAGAGAGACAAGAGAGAGACATAGAGAGAGAGACATAGAGAGAGAGAGAGACAAAAAGACAGAAGAGAGACATAGAGAGACAGAGAGAGAGAGACATAGAGACAATAGAGAGACAAAGAGAGAAAAGAGAGAGAGAGAGAACAGAGAGAAAGACAAAGAGAAAAGAGAGAAGAGAGAGACAGAGACCAGAGAAAGAGAGAGAAGAGAGAGAGAGAAAGAGAGACATAGAGACATAGAGAGACATAGAGAGAGAGAGAGAGACAGAGAGAAACAATAGAGAGACAAGAGACAGAGAAACATAAGAGAGACAGAGAGAGAGAAGAGAGAGACATAGAAGAAGAGAGACATAGAGAAGACAGAAGAGATAGAGAGAGACATAGAGAAGAGAGAGAGAGACAGAGAGACAAGAGAGAGAGAGAGAGAGAAGAGACATAAGAAAGAGAAGAGACAGAGAGAGAAAGAATAGAGAGAGAGACAAAGAGAGACAGAGAGATAGAGAGAGAGAAGAGAGACAGAGAGACAGAGATGAGAGAGACATAGAGAGACATAGAGACAGAGAGAGAGACAGAGACATAGAAGACATAGAGAGAGAAGAGAGACAGAGAACGAGAGAGAGAGAGAGAGAAAGACAGAGACATAGAGAGAGAAGAGAGACATAGAGAGAGACAGAGAGAAGACATAGAGACATAAAAGAGAGACATAGACATAGAGAGAGAGAGAGACAAAAGACAGAGAAGAGAGACAAAGAGAGAGAGAGAAGAGAACATAGAGAGAGACAGAGAGAGACAAAGAGAGAGACATAGAGACAGAGAGAAAGAGAGAGAGACAGAGAGACAATGAGAACATAGAAACAAGAGAAACAGAGAGAGAGAGATAAGAGAGAGACATAGAGAGAGGACATAGAGAGAGACATAGAGACAGAGAGAGAGACATAGAGACAGAGAGAGAGACATAGAGAAGACATAGAGAGACATAGAGAGATAGAGAGAGAGACAAAGAGACAGAGAAGAGAGAAATAGAAGACAGAGAGACATAGACAGAGAGATACATAGAGACATAGAGAGACAGAGAACAGCATAGAGAGACATAGAGAGAGACATAGAGACATAGAGAGAGACAGAGAGAGAGAGAGAGAATAGAGAGAGAGATAGAGAAATAGAAGAGAGAGAAGATAGAGAGAACATAGAGAGAGACAGAAGAAACATGAGAGAAGAGAGAACATAGAGACATAGAGAGAAGAGAGAGAGAGACAAGAGAGCAAGAGAAGAGAGAGACAGAGAGACATAGATGGAGACAGAGAGAGAGACAAAGAGACATAGAGAGACATATGGACAGAGACAAAAAGACACAGAGAGAGAGAGACATAGAGAGAGACATAGACACATAGAGAGAGACAGAGAGAGAGAGAGACAGAGAGATTTAGAGAGAGAGAGACAGAGAGAGACATAGAGAGAGACATAGAGAAAGAGAGACAGAGAGAGACATAGACGTCGAGACAGAGAGAGAGACATAGAGAAACAGAGAGAGAGAGACAGAGAGAGAGACAGACGTCGAGACAGAGAGAGAAACATAGAGAGAGAGAGACAGAGAGAGAGACAGAGAGAGAGACATAGAGAGATACAGAGACATAGAGACATACAGAGACATAGAGACAGAGAGAGACAAAGAGACAGAGAGAGATATATAGAGAGAAACAGAGAGAGAGGGAGACAGGGTCTAAGAGACAGAGAGAGACACAAAGAGAAACACAGAGACATAGAGAGAGACAGAGAGACATAGAGAGACATATGGAGAGAGAGAGAGACAGAGAGAGAGAGAGAGACAGAGACATAGAGATTGAAACAGAGAGAGAGGGAGACAGAGAGACTTAGAGAGAGAGAGACATAGACAGAGAGACATAGAGAGACAGAGAAACAGAGAGAGAGAGAGAGAGACAGAGAGACAGACAGACATAGAGAGACATAGAGAGAGACAGAGAGACATAGAGAGAGACATAGAGACATAGACACAGAGAGAGACATAGAGAAAAAGAGAGAGACATATGGAGAGAGACAAAGAGACATAGATAGAGAGACATAGAGAGAGACGTAGAGAAACAGAGGCCAGGTCTACACGAAGCGCGAAAATCGATTTTAGATACGCAATTTCAGGCCAGGTCTACACGAAGTGCGAAAATCGATTTTAGATACGTAATTTCAGCTACGAGAATAGCGATCTAAAATCGATGTACTCACCCATCTTTACCGCACGGGATCTATGTGCGCGGCTCACCATGTCGATTCCGGAACTCTGTTGGTTTGGTGGAGTTCCGGAATCGATGTAAGCGCGCTCAGGGATCGATATATCGCGTCTAGATGAGACGCGATATATCGATCTGCGAGCAATCGATTGTAACATGCCGATATGGCGCGTCGTATAGACGTGGCCATAGAGAGAGACAGAGAGAGATAGAGAGACGTAGACATAGAGAGAGAGACAGAGAGAGAGAGAGACAGAGACAGAGAGAGATATATGGAGAGAGACAAAGAGACAGAGAGAGAGACATAGAGAAACAGACAGAGAGAGAGACATAGAGAGAGACAGAGAGAGAGGGAGACAGATTTAGAGAGAGAGACATAGAGAGACATAGACAGAGAGACAGAGAGAGAGACATAGAGAGAGACAGAGAGACATAGGGACATAGGGAGAGACATAGAGAGAGAGACAGAGAGACATAAAGAGACATAGAGAGAGACATAGAGACACAGAGAGAGACAGAAAGACATACAGAGAGAGAGAGACAGAGAGAGAGAGAGACATAGAGACAGAGAGAGAGAGAGAGACAGAGACATAGAAACATAGAGAAGGAGACATAGAGAGAGAGAGACAGAGAGACAGAGAGACATAGCGAAACAGAGAAAGAGAGAGAGAGACAGAGACAGACCGTTACATATAGACACAGAGAGAGAGATAGAGAGACATAGAGAGAGACATAGAGACATAGAGAGAGACAGAGAGGGAGACAGAGAGACATAGAGAGATATATGGAGAGAGACAAAGACATAGAGAGAGAGACATAGAGACATAGAGACATAGAGAGAGACATAGAGAAACAGAGAGAGAGAAGACAGAGACAGAGAGAGAGAGACAGAGAGACATAAAGAGACATAGAGACATATATAGAGATTCATAGAGACACAGAGAGAGACAGATAGACATAGAGAGAGAGAGAGACAAAGAGACAGAGAAAGAGACAGACAGAGAGAGTGAGACACAGAGACATAAAGAGAGAGAAATAGAGACAGAGAGAGAGAGAGAAATAGAGAGAGACAGAGAGAGAGAGAGAGAGACATAGAGACAGACAGAGAGACAGAGAGAGAGACACAGAGACATAGAGACATAGAAAGCGAGACACAGAGACATAAAGAGAGAGAGAGAGACATAGAGAGAGAGACAGAGAGAGAGACAAAGAGAGAAAGAGAGAGAGACAGAGAGAAATAGAGAGAGACAGAGAGAGACACAGAGAGAGAGAAACAGAGACTTAGAGAGATAGAGAGACATAGAAAGACAGACATAGAGAGAGACAGAGAGAAACAGAGAGATAGACATAGAGAGACATAGAGACAGAGAGAGAGACATAGAGACATACAGAGACATAGAGACTTAGAGACATAGAGAGAGACATAGGAAAAAGAGATATAGAGAGAGACAGAGAGATAGACATAGAGACATAGAGAAACACAGAGAGAGAGAGAGAGA
>NW_027424977.1:0-2616 GCF_003597395.2 Chelonoidis abingdonii
ATAGAACAGCTTCTGTATGAGGAGAGATTAATAAGACTGGGACTTTTCCGCTTGGAAAAGAGGCGACTAAGGGGGGAAATCACGAATGGTCTAGAGAAAGTAAATAAGGAAGTGTTATTTACTCCTTCTCATAATACAAGAACAAGGGGCCACCAAATTAAATTAATAGGTAGCAGGTTTAAAAGAAACACAAGAAAGTATTTTTTAACACAATGCACTGTCAACCTCTGGAACTCCTTGCCAGAGGGTATGTAAAGGCCAATACTATAACAGGGTTCAAAAGGGAGCTAGATAGATTCATGGAGGATAGGTCCATCAATGGCTATTAGCCAGGATGGGCAGGAATGGTGTCCCTAGCCTCTGTTTGCCAGAATCTGGGATTGGGTGACAGGGCATGGATCACTTGATGATGCCCTGTCTGTTCATTCCCTTTGGGGTACCTGCCATTGGCCACGTTCAGAGGACAGGATACTGGGCTTGATAGACATTTGGTCTGACCCAGTATGGCCGTTCTTATGTTCATATGTTCGTACCCTGCACTCCTCATTTCTGGCTCCATCTCGGAGCCTGCACCTGCAACCACAGTCCTCACCCCCCCTCACCCAAACCCCAATTTTGTGAGCATACAATTTCTATTCACAGATGTGGCCCTCAGGCCAAAAAGTTTGCCTACCCCGTGTTAGATGCACTGACCTGCAATCCAGATATGAAACTGAGATGCTTTCTATTGATCTGTGGTGTCCGGTGCACACTATCCAAAGGGAGAATTAACGATCCCATGGTGCTTAAATAAAGAGAAGAGAACAACAGATAACGCAAAGCCAATTGTCTTTTTTTGCTCTCTCTTAATAAAACAGGTTTTAATCTCCAAGGCAGCATGTCAGTTCTTGTTGAGCTCATAATCATGGTACTACACTGCCAGCAACTAACTCTTTGTTTGCAGAGTGCTTTGGATTGCCTTGAGTCAGAAAAGTGCCCTGGAAAAACATATTTTGTTTTATTTCAGCAGTCCTCCTAACCCCGAATAGTTCCAGATAAGTTTGTGCTCTGAAACATGGTTACATTCCTTCCAGAATTCTTGTTTGTTCTTGCAGTGTTCACTGTCATTATGGTGGACATTCACGTTATTCATATAAATGCCCATCTGTTTTGAATCCTGCCAAGCCCTTGGCCTTGATGATATCTCATGCCATTGAGTATGGCAGTTTAATGACACGCGTGAAAAAGTATTTCCTTTTGTCAATTTTCAGTTTCCCCTTTTAATTCCATTGAGTGCCCTTAGTTCATGTACATTCACAGAGCCATTTCAGCAACAGAGCACTTCTGTTTTTCTCAAGCAGCAGCTTCTCTAGTTCTTTTCCCCAGTGTTGGGCTCCAGAGCAGCTTTGGGGGGGGGGGGGGCAATACTTCACTGAACACCAGAGCACTGAGAGGCATCACAGACAGGGCCGGCTCCAGGCACCAGCCAAGCAAGCTGGTGCTTGGGGCAGCAGATTCCAAGGGGCGGCTTCTGCTCAATCCTTTTATTTTATTTATTTTATTTTTTTTGTGCTTCACTGCTTCCACCGCCCCTGCAGGTTTTTTTCTTTTTGATTTGCTGCTCCTGCCACCCTGTAGGGAGCAGCAGCGCGGAGGAGGGGAGCTGCTGGGAGTGGTGCCAGGTCTGCAGCAAGCCAAGCACGGCAGCCCGCATCCCTCCCTGCCCGCCCACTGGAGCTGCGCGGAGCCCTCCTGGCAAGCGCCCCCTTAAGGAAGCCCTGGCAGCCCCACTTCTCTTCCCCCCTCCTCTCCGGTTAGCTGGGGTGTGCACTCAGCTGCCCGGGGTCTGCAGGGTTGGGAGTCCCCCTGCACCCGCTGCCCTGCAGGTATTTTTTTTCTTTTTTCTTTTTTCTTCCCTTCACTGCTCCAGCTGGCCGGGCAGTTTGTTTCACGTGCCCCGCCCCCCCAGTTGCTCCAACCGGCGGTTTGTTTCGCGCCCCCCCTTTTTGCTACTCCGGCGGCAGGTTTGTTTCACGCCCCCCTCCCCCCCCTTCGCTGCTCCGGCCGAAGATTGTTGTTCCTCGCCGCCCTTTGCTGCTCTAGGCTCCGCAGATTTTTTTTTTTTTTTTTTGTTGGTCATGGGGGCAATAAAAGGTCAGAGCCGCCTGATACAGACTACTGGATCCACATCCAGTTTGGATTTGAACAGTTCCAAAGTTCTGGGTTTTGCTTGGTCCCAACTTCTACTTTAGTTTGCTTTCAAATGAGCTTAGAGTTAAATGAGCAAGAAAATTTGTGAGAGGATGAGACATATGGGTTAGAACTATAGGCTGGGGTTAAAACTTTTGGGGGTAGGAGGCGGTGGGGAACAAGATAGGGAAACTTTTTAACAAACAAAGTCGCAGAGTGAAGAGATGAAGGTCTGGAACTTGTACTGTCAGCTGCCAGCTCAGTGCAAAGATGAAAATAAAGAATAAAAGTCAGTGGCCATGGCAGAAGTTTGAACAACAACCTGCTGCCCGGGGATTGTTCAGCCCCTTGATCATGCATTCCTGAATGCACCCAGCAATCCAGAAAGTCTACCATAGGATAGTGTTGAGATACACAATGGTTGCTATTGCAAATTGCGAAGAGGAA
>NW_027424977.1:2641-5221 GCF_003597395.2 Chelonoidis abingdonii
CCTGCGTCTGACGAAGTGGGTATTCACCCACGAAAGCTCACGCTCCAAAACGTCTGTTAGTACTAAATTAGGCTGAAGTGGAGGGATTGGGAACTTTAGTGGCAAATTAGGCATAAATGAAGAGGTCCAGGGGCCCGAGTGCCACTTCAGTAGTGCTGGAACCATAGCACTGAATTAGATTTGGATAAGCCTGGGGACCTTTGCACCACATAGATGGTATCATGAGCTTGGCTAGCGGATCTTCAAAGTCAATCCCAGACTTATATGTTGCTAGACTTAAGTCACCTGGGCCTGCGAGGGCTCCCCTATCAGTAGAGAAATGAGATATGACCTTCCCCGCTCCTTTGGATGAACATCATAATTTAGTTTAAGAAAAGGCAGGGAATCTGAGGTTCAACTGGCAAGTCTTTAAAAAGTCACTAGAATGCTTCTGTTCTTCCTAAACTTCACAGCAGTTGACTGCTGCTGTATTTACCAAATTATTAGACAATACCTTAGGCATTTCAAAACTACTTGCAAAGAAGTAATAAAAACTGGAAGCGAACAACAATTTATTTTTATATTTATATTAACCCATAAAAGCTATGTTAAAATAATGTTATGGTTGCATGGTTAAGCACCCAAAACTCAGAAAATGCCACAGTTCAGGTGGTGAGGATGATGCATCAAAAAAGATCACAGAACACATACATCACCACATTATTTGGGAAGCATTGTATGATCACATACTAAAAGCTGTATTGTAATGTATATGTGCTAGAAGATAAAGTTAAACTTACACGTGCAGTCTCAGCCTTGCTATTTCTGACTCGAGAATTTAACCATGTATCTTTAATATCCTTTTAATTATTTGTTTTTAAATGGCATTTCAGACATATTTTAGTTTCTTTGTTTCAAAAGAAAAAAACAAAAATGCTTAGACAAGACTGCAATATCCTATCCCATACACATCTTCTGAGAGCCACTGGAGGTTGTGTTCTCTACTCTGCACCTTAGTAGATGCACAGTTTTTATAATACAAGATGTGCAGAAATTGTAGCAAGAGATCTGGAATCTACAGTTCCTTTGCACCTAAAATGCACACACTAAATAAGGAATGGACTCCTGAAGAACACAGCTTCATTCTCTGCTCATACAGCCCATACCGGTGAAAGTAAAGTACTAAAAAAAGAAATCAGACTGTAGAATTCACAATATATCGGTATACATTCATAGATTCATAGACTTAAGGTCAGAAGGGACCATTATGATCATCTAGTCTGACCTCCTGCACAATGCAGGCCACAGAATTTGGCAAATCAAAACTAATGTTGACTAAAACTAATTGAGACTGTTTCCCTGCCAAATTTCAACTATCTACCATGAGATTATTCTACACCAAATCCGCTTGTATTCAAACACAGCTGAGCTTTTCTAGATTGAATTTTCCAGACATCATAACCCTCAGGCAGCAATCAGCCCAATTAGTGAAACTTTCAAAAAACATCAACTACTGAAAGAAGGATGTTAGAGTGGAAACGCTTAGACAACTTGAACTATAATTGCTCTAGCAATCTAGCCACAGTAAATATATTTTTAGTCCTTAAGCAAAGCAGTTAACATACTAAACCAGAATGCTCAACATTTCAGATCCTTGAGCTGTTCATTGGATTGAGAATACAAACTCTGGTATCACACAGAAGACTCAAAGGACTACCAAAACATACTGAGCTACATTCAAATTCACTCCTCATGTAACTTCACTGATTTAACCAGGGATAAAGATGGAATTCCATCTGGGATCACTCTGGCATATTGTCTTTTAAGGTCTGTACTAAAGAAAAAATACATCCATCTAGTGTGATGTGAAAAACTGAAAAAGGCCCATGAAATACCTAAATCAATGATTTTCAGGGATTCTGTGCCCCAGAAATCAATTGTATAGTATAGTGTAGACCAGCAGTTCTCAACTGTGGGTGCCACTTTGAATGGCATCACCAGGGCTGGCTTAGACTTGCTGGGGCCTGGGACAGAAGCCCAAGCCCCACTGCCCAGGGCTGAAGCCAAAGACTGAGGATTTCAGCCCTGAGTGGTGGGGATCAGGTTGAAGACCTTCTGCCCGGGGTTCAAGTCCTTGAACTTCAGCTTTGGCCCCCTGCCCAGTGCAGTGGGACTCAGGCTTTGGCACCCTCCGAACCTGGGGCAGCGGGGCTCAGGTGGGCTTCGATGCCTCTGTCATAAATAGATAGCTAAGGGTTAATGTTTCTTTTACCTGTAAAGGGTTAACAAAGGGAACCAAACACCTGACAAGAGGACCAATCAGGAAACCAGATTTTTTTAAAAGCTTAAGGGAGGAAATTTGTGGGTCTTCTTTGTCTTGGGTCTGTGTCTTTGTCTGTCTCTCAGCTATGAGAAGCTTCTTTCTATCTTCTAATCTTCTGTTTCCAAATTGGAAGTACAGGTAGAAAAACAATATAGGCTTTTATGTTGTTTTGGGTGTATTTACATGTGTGTAGCTTGCCGGAATGTTTCAAATTGGATATCTTTTTGAATCAGACTGTTTATTCATTTTTTCTTATAAGCAAGAGCCTGTATTGATCT
>NW_027424977.1:8221-9364 GCF_003597395.2 Chelonoidis abingdonii
GTCTGTTAGTCTATAAGGTGCCACAGGACTCTTTGCTGCTTTTACTGAAGCTCAGCAGTGGTGGAGGCAGATATTCCATAAATAGGTGTACGTAGAGATCATTTTAAAACATAACGAATTATATTGTACTTGCCAATAAAAAAAATTACTTGCCTCAGGCAAGTGAATAAAGAAAAGGTTTGCAGAGGTGCTTTTAGCGTAAAAGATGTCAAATGCTTTGCCACAAAAAAAGGTAAGACCTCTTGGAAGGACAGACTGATGGTTCAGATACTTAACTGGGAAATCTGAGTTCTGCTCTGAACAGACTTCATGTGTGATCTGGAGTAATTCTGTCATGCCTATCAAACTGACATTAGTTCTGGGCAAAAAAAACGGAACTGCTGCAGGACTTGAAAAATTAAAGGAGGTAATTAATGCCTATCGACATGGGTTTAGGAAACAGAGCTGGTCAGTCTAATTTTTATTTTTTATTTTTTATTTTTTTTTGAGATTACAAGTCTGGACAATGTTGATGTAATATATTTAGTCTTCAGAAAAGCAATAGATTTGGTGCTGCCTGATACTTTGATTAACAAACTAGAACAAGGTTTTTTTCTAGTAGGGTCCTATAGGCATTGGTTCTTAGCTCTATGCTATTTAACATTTTTATCAATGACCAAGAAGAAAACAAAATCACCACCGATAAAGTTCGCAGATGACATAAAAATTGGAGGAATGGTAAATAATGAAGAGGACGAGTCACTGATACAGAGCAATCAGGATAACTTGGTAAGCTGAATACTAGCATATAATGTGTATTTTAATACAATCAAATGCAAAGTCATACATCCAGAAACAAAAAACGTAGGCCACATGCGAGCCTAAGAACCTGTCAATGATAACTGGCAAAAGGTTCATTGTTCTGTAACACCAACTCCTAACAGATCTGACAACTTAGCAAACTGCTTTCAAAGCCTTCATCCATAAAAAATATAATGCGAGGCCTTCAATAAAGGCCTGGTTCGTATGTAAATTAAGCATTGTAAGCTAACACCATGGAAGCCTCATTTGCATATGAAGTCAACAACAGAATGGAGAGGGGAAACTAGTGGTGTTCCCCATGGGTCAGTCCTAGGACCAATCCTATTCAACTTATTCATAAAT
>NW_027424978.1:0-22630 GCF_003597395.2 Chelonoidis abingdonii
TTAAAACTCCTCCCAGCCAAATACACATTGGAAATAAAGAAAACAAACACAAGCTAACTCGCAATACTAAACCTAGTACTTACTATTTTGGAAATCATTAAGACCCTGTATTCAAGGGGATTGTGAGAAGAAAATTCTAGTTGCGGTTCTGGTCACTCTCAGAACCCAGAGAGAAACAACAAACCAATATCTAACAGCACAAAAACTTCTCATCTCTCAAGAGAAGTCCTGTCCCCGATTGGTCCTCTGAATCAGGTGACAGCACAGGTTACTGAACATGATTAACCCTTTACAGTCAAAAGAAGATATAAAGTAACTTCATGTCTATAACTCCTACTATCAGTTGAAGTATTTATACCATGCAGTAAGACTTTACCAGAATGTGGCCCAGACATTAAGGAATATCATGATAGTCTAAATTCCTTGCTCATTGCCTGAAGTTTGCAGATGATGATGATGATCCCACAATTTTTAAACTTAATGGTAGGACACACACAATGTATTGTCAGAGAAAAACGTTCAAATAATGTTCTAATGTGTAATAATTGTGTTCAGCTATCTACACTTTTGGTTGAATAGGGCCATTCCACAAGAGACACTCAGTGTACAGCAGGAAAACCAGATATTGGGAAACTTCCACATTTAAATTAAGATTTGAAAATGATGCCTTGTATTAAACAATTCAAAAACAAGTGTTAACGTTCTTTCTTCGAAAGGAATTGTCTGAACACATATAGTTCATAGTATTTAAGGATGCTACATAGTTATCCTACATATATTGTATCTATTAATATAGGAAGCTACGGAAAGACTTTAAAATTGGAACAGAAATAGCCACTACTCATTTGAATTTCACTTCAGCTAGATACTTTCTAGAGTTTATAGCTAGTTTACGTTCAAGATATGAAATTATGTACTACATTCGATTGTCTAATTTGAATGCTGACATAATTTTTCTAAGCTTTGGAGTTTAGTAATGAAAAAACAATAAAAATAGGTATATAGGTTTCATATCCCCATACACACCTTCCCCTGCCTGCAATATCCAATAGTAATAAACTAGAACCCAACAGTGATAACACAAAACAAGAAAAATTTCATAGAATACCCAAATACAACTAAAGGATTGCGTAACATAACGACAGTAGGTGCATATATAGTACATCCACTTGCCAACCATACACAAGATAACTTCCTGAAGTACATAGGATAAATTAGCAATCACCCTGGGAACATAGCTCAGTCTATTTGGTATATTAATAAGTCGGTCTTGCCCTCCTGGAAGTTATAAAATATAAATAGTGTCATTATGTAGATACTAGGAATTGGAAAGGGACAACCATATAACACTTTTAACCAGAGAGAAAAAGGCTTGATTAACGTAAATAAAGCCAATCCAAAAGGGAATCCTGTGACCGAGCATAAACGGTCCCTAACGGATCTGACTAGCCGGTAAGACTGCTAGAGTGCCTAACTTTGGACTGACAAACGGGAACAATGTGAATGTAAACTATGAAAAAACTATAGGGAGGGGCGGCACGGGAACAAGACAGCATTGCTAATGGGTCTGTTTCTGTTAGTTACTCGAGTCATATTATGAAAAATTGCCTCATTACTACGATACAGGAACCGAGACCCCCCTCTGGGGACCCCAGTTAAGGAGATTGCAGCCAAGCCACAACAACCAGCACAGGTATCTGTACCCAGCAAGTGAGATCGCTGCATATTTATCTGTTTCAGCATTTATGCGGGACGTCTATCAGATATTATCAAAACGTTTGTAAAACAGGTTGTATCAAACGTGCGGCCACGCTTAAAGCACATTTAATTTGATGTGCGTTCCATGTACGAGGGACTTAGCGTCGATTTTTCCAGAGTATTGCACGGCAGGGTAGCTATCCCGTAGCTATCTCATCGTTCCGGCAAGTCTCCCCACGCCCCTTGGCAATTCTGGGATTTGAGAATCCCAGTGGCCTGATGGGCAAAAAACTGTCATGGGTGTTCTGTACGCCTCACCCATCCCTCATGAAAGCGCAACACCTATTTCGCGCCTTTTTTTCCTGGGTTATACTGATGACAAACGCCATAGCACAGCAAGCATGGACCCTTGCTCAGATCAAGACCGCAATCAGTGGGACATTGTAAACCTCACACTTCTTGTTGCAGTCTTTGCTGAACCGAGACCTAGCAAAGCCAGGCAAGGAGGAGCGGCTATGGCAGAGCGGCGACGGAGAGTGATGAGAAACATGGACACAGAATTCTCTCAACCAACGGCCTGTACTTTGCGAAATCCTGCTGGTAATGGGGCAGGTTTAGCCATTGAACGCCATTTTGGGCCCGGGAAGCCAGCCACAGACTGATGGGACCGATAGTTTTGCGGATGTTGGATGTTCGTAGTGGCATGTGAAAACCTTTCGCATTGCGTAAGGCACTTTCATGAGAACTTGACTTAGCTTTCCCCTGCCCTGAAATTGCCATAATACCAAGAATGAGAGCGGCCCTCACAGCTGAGAACGTGCAGTGAGCAATGCCTCTTGGGAAGCTATTGCACCAGACAGCTAACCGGTCAGTCAGGGAATCAATTTTGGAGTGGGAAATCTACTGTGGGGGCTGCATGGTGATGCAAGTAGCCAAACCAATTCAATTAAAGCTGCATGTACGAAAAGGTTGTGACTCTGGGAACGTGAGGTTCTAGATGTGATGGCTTTGTGCTCAAGGGATTCCCTAACATGTGGTAGAGATGATAGGATGGAAACCCAAATCCTCTATCTTGCACAGGAGCACCAGGACACCAGAACGTAAACCGGCAAGGGGCACTTTTCAAATGGTGCTGCAGCATTGGTTGGATACAGGGACATATTCACCAACATCCAGCTGGTGGATGGCATGGAAGAATTCATGACACTCACGGTCTGCAGGAACACTTACTCTGTTTAAAGATGGCATGTGACAAGCGAATTACTTTCCCAGACCAGAAATACAAGTTGAGGGGATGGTTGAAAGTGCCCTGTAAGTTATCACTGAGTGATCAGCCTACCCTTAGTGCCATGGCTCATGAAGCACATACCCAGGCAGCCTGGACAGTGTCGAAGCTGTTCAATTACAGGCTGAGCAAGTAGGAGAGTACGTGGTAGAATATGCATTTGAGCGATATTTAAACGACGTGCTGATGCCACATTACTGACTTCACTCAAGACCTCAGGCCAAACCAATGTCCCCATTGTTATTGCTGCTTGCTGTTGATGCTCACAATTCCAGAGATTAAGAGGGGAGACATTTATGGCAGGGGTGGAAGAGGCTGAGGCAAATCACTGGCCTACTGATTAATTGCAGCGACACCAGGGACGATTAGAAGCGCACACCATGAAGCGCCGTGCGCATCAGAGAATGCTTGAAAATGAGGTTTCATTCACGGTCCAGAAGGTACAGTGTGATTAGTGTTTTTCCCCTTGATTGAACCCCCGCCCCCTTGATGACTCATTCCTGTAAGCAACCCAACCCTCCCCCTTCGAATTACAGCTTGCATTAAGGAATAAAGTCACTTATCGTTTAAAAACTCTGTAATTCTTTATTTACAAAGTCATTATAAAGACAGAAGAAACTGACAACGGTTCCCATGGTGTGGTTTGGGAGTCTAGGATAGTGAGGGAGGAAAAGGCCACCTAAAAAATTCAAGTATGGACAGCCTTTAGAAGGTTGGGGTTGCCCGCGGGGGTGGATAGTGGGCGAGTGCACGAGCCTTCCCCAACGCGTTTCTTAACGTCTGAGGTGAGGAGATATAGGTGTGGTAGGGTGTTACAGAGGGGCTGCAGCAGCACTCTGTACCCTGCTTGTGTTCCTATGAAGCTCCACAGATGTCGAGAGGACGTGTTTGATTCACTCAGCAGCACCAGCTTGCATCCCGCCCGCATATCTTCGTGGCCTCACCTCTGTTCTCCTGGGCGCACCTTGCCTCGAGCGTCCTTCCTGCTCCTCCATGGTTCCACTTGACATCTTTCTATGTATTGGATACCACGTCCTTCCCACTCATTCAGATGAGCCTCTTTCACTGCGAGTTACTTCCATGATTATCCCGAGGACATTTCGATCTCAGTCTTTTTTTTTTTTTTTTTCCCCCTCCACCTTATTGAGAGAGCCTTTTCAGGATGGAGTAGGGAGGCTGAAAAATATTTGCAGGTCATGAGGAGGTAAAAAAGGAAGTAATTTGAAAAGCATACATTTTACAAACATGTTATACTCTTTCACAGTGAACAACACTATTCACAGTAACATAGCATCATGTGATTTCACTAACAAAGGATCCATTTTGCATCTTAACACCAAGAGCTGCAGGGCAACTCAATGTATAGCGAATTCTCAACAGAGCAGGTCGGGCAGCCGAATTAAGCTTGCAATGCAGGCGCATGGATAACCATTGTCTTTCGCTTCTGCAAGTCCTTTCATTACACAGAAGTGCCCTCCTATTCCCAAATACCAAGCAAAGACCCGTTCAGTGCTGCTTCTTTCCTGTTGAACATCAGACAGCAGAAACCCCAACTTCCACCCCATCCGAATCTCTGGGAATGATCGCTTTAACCTCCCCCCACCGTGTGTGGTTCATGGAGATTCCCTTGCTAGCCAACACTGAAAAAAGCTCAGACACCATTTACCTCCCCTCCCCTGGCTTGGCTTACTGCAAGGGGAAATGATTTCTTATTAAGCAAACAGGCAAACACACAGTAGGAATGGCCATCTTTCCCCTAATTCAATGCTGATTTCACCAGGTTACATGAACGATATACACTTCCTGAGGATAACCACGAGATAAAGACGGATGGGTTGCTTGAATTGCCAGCAAATCACCGGGACCATACGCAGCTAGGCTTGTCATGTACAATGATACCAGATACTTGCACTGATGGCGTGGTCAAGTGTCTACATGGTGGACCCGGAATAAGCTGCCTTGCAGAAACCTTCTGCAAAGCGCCTTTGGAGTACCTCAGGAGAGCTCATGGAGAATGTCTTGGAGGCTTCGACTCATTTCCAGATGGACAAACTTTACCAATAACTGTAGACTGGCCCAAAAGCGAATGGCAATTCCCGAGCTCGAGCAAATTCAATCCATTAAAAAAACCAGTTGCTTAACCATGTTTTATTTTTACAAAGCTACCACCCTCACCCCAGAGTCGCTTTCCATGCTTCCATTGTGCTGGCTACCTGGCTTGGGGGCTGGCGAGGGTAATCCGTTCTGGGTGAGAAAAGCTCCTGGCTGTTGGGGAGAACAGAGGCTGTGTGCTCTTCTGAAGTTGTCTCCTCATCTCCCAATTGCAGAATCCTCAGCATGGCTGAGATCTCCACACCCCACCTCGATCCACGGACAGGGGGGAGGTAGTCGGTGGTGGACACTTCTCCCGAATTGCACTGCAGTTAGCGTAGAGCGGGAGTTTTCGTGCGCCTGCCCCGACTTCGCTTGCTTCTTGGTTGTTCTGGGTAGGCTTGGCTCTGAGCTCCTTAATTTAACATTGGCATGCACTGGTCCCTGGTGTGGCCTTTCTCCATCATAGCCTGGAAATTTTTTTAAAGTGTTTTCATTGAATCATTTCGACGGAGTCTGTTAGACAGAATCCTCTCATATATGCATCAATCCAGTGCCTCCAAGCTGCGAGCTCTCTTTCGAGTGCCAGGCAGCTTGATTGTTTACTTGTGCTGAAGAGTACGGTGTTGGTCACCTGGCTGGTGATCTCACGCTGAGCCAAACAGGAACATAATTCAAAAGCTGGCGGAGCTTTTCCTGTTCTACCTGGCCAGTGCACGGTTAAGATGCGTTCCAGAGCAGGTCACAGTGGGCTGCACTGTGGGATAGCACCCGGAGGCCAATACAATGTTTGCAGCACACTACCCTCAACCGGTATGAATCTACGCATTTCAGGCTACTCTCATCGTTGAGCAGGAGTTACAAAAACCGGTTTAAGAGCCCTTTAGTTATTGAATATAAGGGCCTCGTCGGAATGGTGCAGTGGTTAAATCGGCTTTAACTCTGGCTCAAAACGGTACGATGAACGCATAGTGTAGGCCAGGCCCCTTGTGAGGAGCCCTGCATCGTTGAGATCTGACTCCATTTTCTACAACTCAATTGAAGGGTAAGGATTAGTGATCACGCAATACTGGATAACAGAGGAACAGGGAAACGATCAGTTCACCTGGCACTGCTGTTTCAACTCATTGTGTCAGATTGTCGATCTGGCCTTAAGTACTGCAGTGTGAAAGAGGTGCGTTAGAAATGGAGTGGTTCTTGATGAACTGCATCTTAGGGTTGTCTTGAAATCTTAGCTCTAATAGTACTGTTTGTTCTAGAACAAGAGGTTTGGTCTCTTACTGTGATGAATGACTTGCAGTAAACAACCGCTGATCTGTTATGTAGGTTCTGATCGGTTTCATATCCAAGAGAAATTGATTGTGATTCCCAAGTCTGTTACACCACTCGATATTGAAGAGACTTTAAGGTAAGATTGCAAATAACATTGAGGTTGCTTTGAACTGTAGTAACATAGATGGAGTCCAAACTTCTTATGTGGAAGGTAGCCAGATTCTCACTCTTCCAGGTTACCCTTGGAAAAAAAAGGAAGGTTCTTTAGTACTTTACATACAGTATAATGAAGGTTAACCTAACACTTGGATTAAGGCAAAGTGAGCCGAAATGGCTTAAAATAAAATGCAAAGTGACTGTTCACGGTCCTAGTTAGTGTTTCTTCTCTTGTGTGCTGAACAAACCAGCAAGTAAAGCTTGCTCATACCTGAGTGGAGTCATGTGCCACTAAAACTGTGTATACAACAGCAGTGTCAAGAAAATAGCTTCCTCTACTCAGATCCAAGTCTCTGATATACAATATTTAGTGTGTGTGTGTGTGTGTACACACACAGACTAACTACACAATTTGTCATACAATTGTTCTTAATTCAGTGGTACTTTACTGAATTACCAGTCAATTAAAAACATTTTGATTATTTGCTATATTAAAACATTCAAATTAAACAAGTTGTGAGAACACACACATTGGATTAACTGGAACACTGCAATTTTCCAGCATTGTTTTCTTAACAGACCGATAAAGTGTATTACCCACACTCAGATGCGTTAAGATGTCAATGAATATGAACAAAAATGCAGGATGAATGTATAGCTAACTGTCTTTATTATAGCAGTTCACAAAAGCTTTCAGTATAGCTGACGGGTCTGTCACTTCAGCCTACACCTTTCTCTACCAGTAGACTGCAGCTGTCCAAAGGGAAATACTTTAGTTGTACAAAGCCGATTTTCAGGTCAAGTTGGGAGTGTTTATGAACCTTTTCTTTCAGTCTTGTGAATCTTTGATCACCCAAGTCTTGACTACACTCCTTGAAAAGCTAACTAAATGTTTTCTCTTGTCAGGTGTTTGACTTTGAATTGACTAAAGAGGAGATGGAAACCATCCTCAGCTTTAATAGGAATTGGAGAGCTTGTCCATTGACCATGTAGGTGACAATGTTTGAAAACACTGAGTGCAAGTATTCTATGCAGATGGCTTTAAAAACAATATCCAGGAATTATTTTTGTGTGTGTGATTGATAGATTTAAAAAAAAAAAACCTGCAAACTGAAATTTACCTAAAAGCTGTCCAAAAATCTCTTTTCAGGAACGGTTTTAACATCTTCACAGTGGTGAACATGTGGCCTTATTTTCAATACCTACATTTGATTTTAAACTCACTTATCAAGAAGTAAGAGCCTAAATACAAGAATTCTTACTATCTAGTTCTAAAGCTAGCCCTGAAGTGGGACTCTATCTGTGACATTGGTCAAACCTTTTAACGATCTGCCACATGCTTTGTCAGTAGAACGCAGATACCTGCCTCTCTGGAGTTTGTTAGCATGCTGAATACTTAATTCCAATGGAGACTTAAAGAATTAAATTGCCCTTGGAAGCCCTAAAACTTGAGATGCGTTGATCAGCTTCTTTGCTGTCAGCTGAGTTTTCAGTCCCCATTATAAAAGGAAATAATTTTAAATTGATTTTTAACACCTGCCAAGATGAAACCAGTAATGTGTTTTCTTCCATCCAAGTAGATCTGCATTCCTACTTAGCTGTGCATGAACATGGCCCCGCGCATCATGATGTTTCAAAATTATCCCTTTGTTCCCTTTTGCTTGATGGATGAGAGGAAATCAGGCAGTTGTGATTATCTGTTGCTGGGGTATAGTGGGGGATTTTGTTTAGTGTTTGTTTCTTTTCAACTAGGTCTGTTTTTTGGAGTGGGAAGTCTCAGACTTTAAGCAATCCCAGAATCACAGAGAGTACTCTCTCACTCTTCTGTCACACTCTGAAATGATCTCTGGAACTGAGTGTGTTTAAAGGGTGCTGTCCTAAATGGACAGTAAACCTGTTTCAAATCACGTGTCAAACAGAGCTCTGAGAAAAGTTGTTTTAGCCTAAACAATAGTGGGGTTTTTTTGAGGGGGGGAGGGCTTTGGGTGAATTTAAAATTCTTATTACTAATGTCCCATCTGAAGAACAGGTAAATGATGTAAATAAGCTTAAATTTTCAAAACTGAGTGACAGTTTTTTGGGGTCTTTTGGGTTTTTTGTAAATAGAATTCTAACACAGTAACAAATCTAGCTAGCAATCTTGCATTTGTCTGTATGAAATTAAAGAGACCGCAATATGGAGAAATTAACACAATATTAGGAGTTAAATTTCCAAATCCTGAGCCTGACTATCCAGTTTATTTGTCACATACAACTCACTTGATCTCTCTGCCAGACTTCTCCCCCCCCCAACCATCTTTAAAAATATGATGATCATTAGGGATATGAGTGTTGGAAGTTGAATGTTTAGTATGAAGTATTAATACTTCTGTACAGATCGTAGCACTTGCAATGTCAAAGTCAGACATCAAAACTGATTGTTCAAAAATCTGAAAACTTAGCATTTGAATGACGCAGCACAATGTAAACACTTAATCTAAAAGCATTCAGATCTCCCTGCTGTGACTTCTCAATGTCTAAAGCAAAGGGGTGGGAAGTTGTGTATAAACTGGATATGTTTCTGGTGTCGGAACTTAATGCTGTGCGGACTGCTTGTGTACCATTCAGACCCTTCGGTCCAAAAGAAGACACAATGCAACATGAGTCGTATTTCATTCGATTTCAGAATAACCTTTCTTCTTTTTCTTTTCCTCAGGAGCGCAAATCACAAGGACTATCCTTCAAAGCTGAGTATTAAAGCTGGGTGTCTTGCCAGGCTTCCTGACCCTGGCAGTGGTTCCCGTCTGCTGTTACCTCTGACTTGTTCATTTGTCCAATAGCTCTTTCACACTGCAGCTTCCTTCTGTAGCCAAATAGAAGTACAGTGTATGTGCTCAAGGAAATTTATAAGGAGTTCTGAAGAACAAAACACTGATATAATTTTGATCTCCTTATTAGTGGAGTGTTTTTTGCCAGATGGCTGGCTGGGATTGAAATACAGTAGTTCAATCTCTGTTCACACTGTTTCACAGCAGGTTTAAGTGATTGAGATAGTCTCTGCTCCAGCTGGAAGGTTAGACTGTTGCATTTGAAGAGCCAATTCTGAAGCCTTGTCTGTTAAATTCCTGTTTTTGAACACTCTTTGCCTTTGCTCAGGTTGAAGTGCAGTTGACTTCTGAGATGGACATTTGCTACCTGTACAGTTCCCAAACTATGGAGCTTTTTGCAATATAACTTTCTTCGCTTGTAATAAACATTGTCTAGTTATTAACTGTAAGAATTATTTCAGATTGCCTGACCGTAGTTCTGCAGCTGCCCTTTGGTGCAGCTGTCTCAGCCTCAATCAAAGATTAGAAATCATTCTAGTATCTAATCACAAAGCTCAGATCACTTTCATACTAACTTCTTATGCAGAACTGCTATCCTTAAAGGATCTCAGCTTTCGTGTACTGATGCAAAATGAGTACTGCGTAAAATCCTGACTAACCACAGTTAATGTACTTGTGCTTTGATGCTAAATGCGGTTGTATTTTGTTTATATGGGGAACTTCTAAAATGTAGCTATTTGCTGTTTCTAGTAAATTGGCAACAAATGAATACAATGCAATAGGTCAGTCTTATTCAAGTGTAGCATATTTTTTGAGTTCAAGGGCATTTCTGCAGAGGAACTTAAATGGAAGTCTACCTATTTGATTGATTGTCTAAATTTATAGTAGTAACATTCCTCATTAGGATGGCAGTACAAAGGTCACCAAAGGCTTACTGAGCTACAAAAAGCAGTCTTCAGCCTTTCTTAAATAATCAGACTAAACCTACATAAATCAGCAATCAGATAAAGAATTGCAATAACTAAGCCCCACTGAATGATATACATTTCATATATTGAAATTTCAGGCTGCATTTATACTCAGCACTTTAGATCCTCACAAGAAGGTTTTTAGCAACATTAGTAATGACTGAAGGGACTAGGTGCCAATACAGAGCTTAATATGTGGTTAATTACAGACTTGGCACGGCTAGCCAAAGAATGCTGGCAAATGATTTTTGACAAGAGAATTGGTTTCTGGAAGAGAAGAAATGGCATAGTGGGTCAGACCAATGTCCATTAGCCCAGTATCCTTCTTTCTAACAGTGCCCACTGCTGGATGCTTCGAGGGAAGACAGAACACGGCATTATTAGTGATCCACCCTGTGTCCAGACCAGCTTCTGGCAGTCAGAGCTTAAGACACCCGGAGATGGGTTGCATCCCTGACATTTTGGTAAGAGCCATTGATGACCTCCCTCAATGAATACTAATTTTTTTTTAACCGTTATACGCTTGGCCTTCACTATTTCCTAGGCTGATTGAAGTGTGTGGAGAAGTACTTCTTTGGTTTCTTTTTAAACCAGCTGCTATTAGTTCATCGGTGACCTTGGTGTTGTGTTATGTGAAGGGATAAATGACTTTCTACACACCAGTCAGATTTTATAGACCCTGTCATATCTCCTTAGTTGTCTCTTTTCTAAGTTGAACAGTCCCAGTCTCTTAATCTCTCCTCATACGGAATCTGTTCCATACTCCTAATCATTTTTATTGCCCTTCTCTGTATCTTTCAATAAATTATCTATCCTTTCCAATGATCCTTGCCTGTAGCTGTTTTACTGCCAATGCACATTGAGCAGATGTTTCAGACAAGCATCCAGATGAATCAAAACTGTCTTTATAACAGCCTAATTTAGACCCATCATTTGTATGTATAGTTGAAATTAATTTTCAATGTGCATTTCTTATGCATTTATCAACTTTGAATTTCATGTACATTTTGTTGCCCAGTCACACATTTTGTGCATCTTTGATAACACTTCCAGTCAGCTTTTTCATTATCTTGAGTAATTTTTATCTTCCACAATTTTGCATACACTGTTTTATGCTTTCATCAGATCTTTGTGAATATGATGAACTGCGACTGATCCAGTACAGATTCCTGGGGGGACCCTGCTATTTCCCGCTCTCCATTGTGAAAATTGACTGTTTATTTCTACCCTTTGTTTTCTAATTCTTAGCCTGTCACTGATCCATGAGAGGACTTTCCCTCTTATCCCATGACTGCAGTTTCATATTTGAGTTCCTTCTGAATCCGTGAGTGAATACCATCTAGTCCTGGTGACTTAGAACTAAACAGTAATATCAATTTGTTCTAAAAGCCCCTCTAGAGACATCACAATCTGGGACAGTTCCTCAGATTTGTCACCTAAGAATCGCTCATGTATGGAAATTTTCATCACATTCATGTGCAGTGAAGACTGATATGAAGAATTTAAATGAATTCTTTGCATTGGCCTTGTCTTTCTTGAGTGCTCCTTTAGCTCCTCAATTGTGCAGTGGCCCCGCTGACTGTTTGGCCGGTGTCTTGCTTCTGATGTACTTAAAATTCTTTTTTCTGTTTAATTTGTGTCTTTTGCCAGCTGTTTTTCCATCTTCTCCTTTGGCCTGCCTAATTAGACTTGACTTGTCAGAGTTTATGCTCCTTTCTATTTTCCTCAATAGGATTTTACTTATTTTTAAAGGATGCCATTTTGCTTCTTAATCGCCTTTTCACTGTGTTTTAACTATGGTGGATTTTTTGGGGGGAGCGGGTCTAATTACTGGGGGTTTTTTTGTTTAATTTTGAGCCTGCAAGGTGCATGAAAACTTTTTTAAAACTTCACTCTTTTGACTGTTTCTTTTAACTTCCATTTAACTAACTTCTTTATTTTTGTGTAGTTCCTAATTTTGAAGCTAAAGGCTATGGGGGAGAGGGGGGGCTTAATTATATTATGGTCACTGTTGCTGAGCTGTCAGCTATAGTCACTTCATTGACCAGATCCTGTGCTCCATTTAAGATTAAATCAAGAATTTCCTCTCCCCTTGTGGGTTCTAGGACTAGCTACTCTAAGAAGCAGTCATTCATACTATCTAGAAATTTTCTGTACAGCTGGTCGAGGTGACATTACCCCATCAATATGGGGATAATTGAAATCCCCCATTATTGAGTTTTTTCTATTTTTGTAGCCTCTAATCTCCTTGAATACTTACAATCACTGTCATGGTCATATGGAATTGTTTAATTCATTTAAGCTTGTTAGTATAGTTGACTCTGCTTTCTTTCACAACCTACCTTATCATTCCTATATAGCCGTGGTTCTCAACCTGTCGCCAAAAATGCATGCAGCTGCGGCCCATGTGACATCCTCAGGGTCATACAGGTAGTATGGTGGCCAACAATAGTAAATGGGTTGAGAACCACTGCTATAATACCTTATGCCGATGCTACCGTCCCCCATTGATTATCATCGTTCTACCAAGTTTGTGTGATGTCTGTTTTATCAATATCCTCATTTAAGGCCAGGCACTCAAGTTCCCCCATCTTAGTATTTAGATGTCTAGCATTTGTATACAAGTACTTGTTAAATTTGTCCCTATTTAATTGTCTGCCTTTATGCAATGAAATTAAAGGAGACACTCTTTTCTTTGATTATTTATATTCAGCTTCTACTTGTGCTCTACCAATATCTATCCTCTCCTCTTTACTAGGATATCAAAAATCTCCATTACTAGAGCTTCCCCTAAGGGATGTATCTGTACAAACAGTGTGCTCCTCTCAGCGTGTTGGCTTTCCCATAGCCAGAGTTTAAAAACTCCTTTATGACCTTTTCAATTTTATATGCCAGCAATTCTGGTCCTTCCTGTATAGGTTCTTTCTTTCCCAAAAGCTTCCCCAACCCCTAATAAACCTAACACTTTCCTCTCTACACAATCTCACCCATGCAGGGAGATCCTGCAGTTCTGCCTGCCTGGCCTTGCAGGGGGAGCTGGAAGCATTTCAGATCATGCTATCATAGAGGTCTTGGACTTTAATCTTTTACCCAGCAGCCTAAATTTGGCTTCCAGGATCTCTCTACCTTTCCCTGTGGCTGAGAGGTGAAGAAGACTCGAGTCTCAGGAAAGGAAGAGCACATAGGTGGACTCCATCAACACAGTCATGACAAAGTAATAAAAAGGTTCAGGAGGGGCTGCACTCCAGGGATCTGCTACAAGGGTAAATGGGAGGTGAGAGGGTCGGTGCTGGCAAAGAGGGAGCTGGGTCATAGTGACCCACAGTTATGCTTCCATTTCCACCAGACTGGAGGTGGGGGAGTCTTAGGTTGGAGCTCAAATGATTCATAAAGGGGCATTCTGCTGCTGCCTGGTAATAGAACCAGCTGAGCGCAGTTTTGCCAAACTTTGTGTCAGCATCACATCTCCCTAATATCACTTCACTCCCAACATATCTACTGGATTCCTTAGAGGCCCTCTGCTGAACTTTTAACTGAGGCATGATCATAAGATCTGTACATAAACAGTCCCAATCCATAATGAGCTGCCTGGGAGATTGCATAGGGGTGAGTTGCCCTCCTGAGGAGGAATGCAGGAACGAGGACTCTTTAGAAGCAGGTGAGCTCAGGAGAAAGATCTGTCACAAGAACAGGGTTAGGCAAAGAAATCTGGTTAATTATACACAATGACCAGGGATATGTAAGGATATTGTCCTAAAAGGATCACCATTTGCAGGGAAAGTGTCCCCATTCCTTTGGAGGCAACATGGACAGATCAGTGCACATCAGGGACCTTTGTGTAGTGGAGAGATTTGCCCTGGGCTGGCTGAATTTCAGAAGATGCAGGCTTACAAAAACCTAAGTGTTTACCTCTGTTGAGACCCAGTTTATCGTGTGACAAACATAATATTGTTTCCTTGACTTCCCCCATCTGTCCATCTCCATCGGTGTCTCTTGTTCTTTTACTTTGACTTGTACCCCCTTGGGGCAGGGATTGTCTTTTGTTTTCTGCTTGTACAGCGCTTAGCACAGTGGGGTCTTGTCCATGGCAGGGGTTCCCAGGCACAACGATAATACAAATAATGATAAGGGTGGAGAATGAGAGAAAAGAAGTGTGCTACATGGACAAAGAACGAACTAAAGATCCTCTAGCTCTTTTGTTTTCTGCCATTGTCTCTCCTGCCCTTTGCTGTCCTACCCAGTTATGCAATAACTTAATAAAAATTACAAGTTTATACCATGAGATGGTTTCTGGTAGCAAGTTATACTTTAGGATGGGTTACAGCAAAGATTGTCCCAACCCTGCTGCTCATTAGGCAGTAAGATGATGGGAAGGGAAAGTTACTAAGGACCCAGATTTCTGATTCTCTTATACTACTTTAAATATTACCCTATAGCAAATAAGTAAAAAATCTACAATAATACACTTGTAGCTTTTAAACTACCCAAGTGAGTCCATGCAGATTGGCTATCTCACTGTCTGCTCTACATGAATAAGAAACACTTGCACAGAGCTGTAAGCCCTAACTCCTCAAAGTTATTTAGACTTCCTAACTTTTGATTGAAAGCAATGGGTAAAGTGCCTAAATACCTCTGTAGATCTGCGACCAAACTGCTCACAGGAGAGTTCATCTTGAACTACTAAGAAATTAACCAAAGGGGTCAGTTGCAATCCTATTGTGTACATTATTCACTTTCCAAGAACCCCCGCATGTTGTCCCACATGCATTCTATCCTCATTGGTCACACCAGAGAGTACTTCTTTCTCACAGGTTTGCTGAACTGTCTGTCTTCAGCTCCTGACCACCTCCCCAAAGCCATCATCACAGGTACATAAAAGGTGATAGTAGGTGGATGTGTTGTACTTACTGGAATTTCAAGTACAGCTGATCAGGCCAGGTAAATAATTACTGTAGATGAGATGATAGTAAATAAAAACATTTTTATTAGTTTCAACATATAGTAATTTGCACAAAATGCTACTTTTTAAATATGATTGATGGGGTTTGTATTTCTGGTTTGTGGGTGTTTTTTTTTTTCTTCCTTCCTTCTCTACTTCTCTCCTGATAGGGAGAGAAAGGAAGTATCAAGTTGGCGCTTCTTTACTGTGATCTATAGCTGGTAGCTTTGCTTTTTTTTCCTTCCTGCCTGGTATGTAGATAGGACTTCTCTCAAATGTGACTTCTCAGAGACTCCTTCTTAATCCTTACATCGATGAGAATAACTTACAGACTATTTTCTCAAAGAGGTTAAAATGTTAGTAAAAACTAGATATTTGTAGGGTTCTATTAAGCTATGATTGATGTGACTGGTTGTTAAGCTGCAGTGTTTAGTCAAATGAGTTTGTGCTCTTGACCTGTAACTGCTCCACCTCTCTTGCCTTTCAGCTGTCTCTGACTCCGCTATGTCTTCTGAGAAGCAAATAAATGATTCTTCCCTAGAGAACCAGGAACAGGAGCAACAGGTAGGTAGATGTATTAAGAGGGTGATATACTGACTCTCCCCTGTCACTGTCTAAAAGCTATTCTACTAAATGGAAAAAACTTGTAGTGGTGTTTTTAAACTAAGTGTGGGGGTTGGGAAAGCTATTGGGTGCAGAGGAGTACACGATTTGGACAGACATCCCCTGGGAAAGGATCTATTAGAAAATCCCCTTTATCTCCTAGTAAGGAGGTGAGGATGGAAGCTGGCAAAGTACAGGTAGGAAGTGAGGCGACTGAGTCCCATTCAACTACATTAAGTTACAAATAGTGAAGGCCAAAGCTGACTGAAAAGAATTAAGGGATCTCAGAAAAGTGTGTGACTAGGCAACAAAATGGCAGATGATGTTGATAAATGCAAGTTAATGCACATTGAGAAAACATAATCCCAACCACACAAAGTGATAGAATCTAAATTAGCTGTTTTCACAAAAGAAACTTCTTGAAGTCATTGAGCAGATGTTTTCTGAGAACTATCCACAATGTGCAGTAGCAGTTTAAAAAGCTAACTATGTTGAGAAGCATTAGGAAATGGGTAGGTATTAAGACAGAAAAATATCATGCCCCTATATAAATCTATAATACTGCCACACAGTTCTGGTTGCCCCATATCGAAAGAGGATTATTAGAATTAAAAAAAGTACAGAGAAGGGCACCAAAAATGATTAGGGATATGGAAGCTGTTCCATATAAGGCAAGATTAAAAAGACTGGGGTGGCTTATCTTCAGAAGGAGACTAAGAGAAGGTCTATAAAATCACAAATGGTGTAGAGAAAGTGAATAGGGAAGTGTTGTTGTGAAAGAGTAAACATGACCCAAGAACCAGGGGTCACCCAGTGAAACTAATAGGCAGCAGGCTTAAAAGAAAAGACCTGTGAAAGTTTAAAAGAAAAGACCTGTGAAAGCCTGCCACCCAAGACCTGTGAAAGTTTGGGATCGTTGTCCAGGATGGGTTGTAGATCCCTGATGATGCATTATAACCACATCTGCTCTAACCCCTCAGACAGAGACCAACACCTACAAAATCTCCACCAAGCATTCTCAAAACTACAATACCCACACGACGAGGAAAATTAGGAAAAGATCAACAGAGCAGACGTGTACTCAGAAGCCCTCCTACTACAAGACAAACCCAAGAAAGAAAACCAACAGGACTCCACTGGCCATGCACACATACAGCTCCCAGCTAAAACCCCTCCAACGCTCATCAGGGATCTATCAACCCATCCTGGACAACGATCCCAACTTTCACAGGTCTTGGGTGGCAGGCCAATCCTTGCCCACAGACAACCTGCCAACCTGAAACGTATTCTCACCAGCAACTGCACACCGTACCATAGTAAACTCTACTCAGGAACAATCCATGCAACAAACCTCGATGCCAACTCTGCCCACATATCTACACCAGCGACACCATCACAGGACCTAACCAGATCAGCCACAGGCCATCACTGGTTCATTCACCTGCATGTCCACACAATGTAATATACACCATCGTATGCCAGCAATGCCCCTCTGGCTATGTACATCGGCCAACTGGACAGTCACTACAGAAAAGGGATAAATGGACACAAATCAGATATCAGGAATGGCAATATACAAAAACCTGTAGGAGAGCACTTCAACCTCCCTGGCCACACTAATAGCAGACCTTAAGGTGGCCATTCCTGCAGCAAAAAAAAAACTTCAGGACCAGACTTCAAAGAGAAACTGCTGAGCTTCAGTTCATCTGCAAATTTGACACCATCAGCTCTGGACTAAACAAAGACTGTGAATGGCTTGCCAATTACAGAACCAGTTTCTCCTCCTTGGTTTTCACACCTCTACTGCTAGAACAGGGCCCATCCTCCCTGATTGAAACTAACCTCGTTATCTCTAGCTTGCTTGCTAGCATATATATACCTGCCTCTGAAATTTCACTACTGCTGTCTGACGAAGTGGGTATTCACCCACGAAGCTCACGCTCCAAAACTCTGTTAGTCGAATAAGGTGCACAGGCATTCTCTGCTGCTTTTTGCAGATTCCCGAACGTTGCAACACTATTGGCACCCCTCTGATACTAACGTGAGGCTCTCCTGTCTCACACCTTTGACTAAGGAAAACCCAGGTTCCAGCTGGAATTAGCTGCTTCTAAGCTCGTCACGTAACTGGATCTAGGCCCGGCCAGGGCAAACTTTTTGGCCTGAAGGGCCACGTTGGATTTCTGAAAATGCTACGCCGAGAGGCCATGAGAGGAGGCTATGCTCCCCAAACAGCCAGGTATGACCAGGAACTCCTTCTCCTTTCACTGCCACTGAGCAACCTCTGCCCGTGCTCCATCTCAATCCCTTCTCATTCCTCAAGACGCAACCCCAGAATGAAACCATGCCCTCCATTCACTCCCTCTGTTCCCACTTTCTGACCACCCTAGACACTGTCCCACTCTGACTTCCACCCTGAACCCCCTGGCCTGTCTGTCCATCCACACCATCCCTGCCCCCCTTACATGATGCTGGAGCACCAGGACAGCCGCTATTGCCACGTGGGCAGTCCAGAGCACAAAGCTGTTCAGACTGTGGCTTGGCCGCTGTGCTCCCAGAAAGAGCTTGCAGCCAAAGAGCAGCACTGTTGGCAGCAGTGAGCTGAGGCAAGCAGAGGAGTGGCCGTGGGGCTAACCTCCCAGGTCAGGAGCATCTGGTCCGCGTTCAGAGGGTTCCCAGTATCTGAATGTGGGCCTAGTTTCCCAACCGTGCTGATCTAGGCAAACAAGCCAATCCCAACTGCCAACATACTTTGGTTCCATCAAAACTCACAAGCTGATGCAACACCTGGCCAAACTCAGTCTCGAAAGGAGATCTCTGAGAAAGGTGTTGCAATTGAGCGACTCAGTGCAGAAGGGAGGGGAAGATAATTTCCGTCTTGGCATGGAGCACTGGCTGTCTGTCTGTGGCAGTATTTGCCAACATACTGAATATCCAAACATACTGAAATATAGACCAGTCATCACTGGTATGGAGGAAGCCCCAGCATCTCATAGATGCTCAAAAATGCATGTGATGTATAAAAGGTGCTACAGAGGTGTTATGGTAAGACTTCTTTTTCTCCTTGCTCCTCCAGATTGAATATATGAAGCAAGGAGTGGATCAGAAGCTTCAAGATGGCCAAGAGAAGCTCCACCAAATGTGGCTGGACTGGAGCAAAAGGCAGACAGGAGGGAGTGAGGACACAGACTTGGTACAAGCTGAGGTATGTAATTAGCCAGGATCCAGCTTTGGGCTGTGTCCTTTCTGCCCCTCTCAAGAGTCGTCTTCTACCTCACTAATAACTTGTTTCCTTTCAGCAACTGGAGTCTCGTGCTCTGACAATGTTTCTGAGCATTATACAGCAGCTGCAGGCAACCTGCCTGACCCTAATGTCAAGCATCCAAGGCTTCCCCTCCAACATTCAGGATAAGGTGCAGCAGGTTTGCCACAGCACAAAAGAGCTCCAGGCTTCTTTCTCCACAGTCCACTCCTTCCAAGACCTCTCCAGCAGAATCCTGACCCAGAGCCGCAAACAGGTCACCAAAGCCCAGGGCTACATTGATGAGCTGCTAGAGTACATAGTGCACAACACTCCTCTGTCCTGGCTAGTGGGACCCTTCATGCTGTCTGGTAAAATACCAGAAGAAGCCATGGAACCATCAGAATGAGGGGGGGGGGGAAGACTAAGTGGCTTCCATAATCAGCTCTGTCAAACTTACTGCAACTCACTTGTAAAGGACCGAATTTTCCTTAACACTTTTATAGTGATTAACAATAAGGTCTGAAAGCTTAAACCTTTGTGCAGCCACCTCCTGACATTAGATTGAATTGCTTTTTCTTGTAGGGAAATGAAGCTGCTTGCAGCTCCTGGCTCAAACGTTCTTCACCACAATCCTGGAGAGGCACTTTCTCCCCAGGTAGCTTAGGGTAGAACTCCATCTCACATCTTGCATGGGCTGCATGCTACCTGGGGCTGAGCTAAGATAAAAACAATGATTGAGTTTGCTTTCTAAACAGGAATGTCGTCACCAGCAGTATCTGTTTAAAATGAGGGTGAAATATGACTGTAAAACAATACATAAGCTGCATACTACACTCCAGGAACTCAACAACCTACATCTAGAATACTCCCCACAATCTTCAAGTAGTGGCTGAGAACTAGGTTTCTTCTGGGGAAAGCTGTTTTTTGCCACAGGTGAGGTAGACTTCTCCAACTTGGAGAAGTTCTTGCTAGACCTCTAAGACTTCCTCCTTGAAGCAGTGAGAAATGGTACTAAATACACCTTCAGCTCTAGGTGTCTCATGTGGCTTGCTGAACAAGTCCATTGACAAGCACTAGAAAGGCCATGGTGGGAGGAGGGGTGTATAAAAACACTGTTAGTCAGATGACTGTAACCAGTGTATTGGTGACTACCTTTACACTTGTTTTGGTAACTGGCTCACTCATATTCCCTTGTCACTTCTCCTCAAATTGCTGTAGTAGAGAACTTTTGTCTCTTGTAAAATAAAGGTATATTGCATACAAACTTGTCTTCTAGCTTGTTCTTGAATTGCTTTAACTTTTAGCCTTTCTAGTGTTATCTCCTGTAACACAGGAATCCATTCCAGGAAGTCCAATAGCTGTAGGTGAATGAGCATCTCTTTTTAAAAATTTCCAGTGCTGGAGAACCAACAGCCACCATTGGCAACCTGATACCATCAAGAAAAGGTAGGAGACCATACCAACAGCCACCTATCCTTCCTCTACTCATATCTTTCATCAGGATCTTAAGGAAGATGGTGTCTCCACACAGTATTCCAGAATTCTTTTTAGGTTAGTTGGGACCAGTAAAGATCCTCATCCCTGGGGCTTGAGGGTTCTAAACTTCTTTTGAGGGTTAGATAAACATTATTTCCCTCTAATGTCCATATCACGTGTCAGACCAGAAGGTGCCCTTAGCTTCAACATCAAATATAGCTAACTGGAAAATCTCCAAACAGTACATAGCACTGCAGAAAGAACTTCTGGCTTCACAAAACAGGGCTTAAAATAAATTCCAAGCATGTGGGGCTCTACTACCTTGCATGAAACGTATAACAGTACACATGCTGGTTAATAATCTTATGCGCAAACTTCTAGCTTGTGTAACGAGTCCTGCATCTATTTACTGTTCTTTGAACTAATGTTCTCTTACTCCTGTCCATTCAGTACTGCCTGCTACTGGTCTAAAGATCTCCCAAAGCATGAGTCCCACTCTGTCTGCTGCTTTTGGGAACTTCAGTATGAATAGTAGACCATGCACTAACTGAAGCAGCTTTTTAATTACAGCTGTGATGTAATGTTTCAGAACTTTCTATCTTCCCAATCTTTTTCCAATAAAGGGTACAGGACCTAGAATATCCAGGGGTCATGTTGTAATTGTGTGCTACCGCAACATAACCGTTTTGCCTCTCAGGCCATTGCTTTCTGTTCACATGGAATGAAATGCAGTTGGCTGACACTTGTGCAGGTGGTGGTCTAGAAAATGGAAAGTTATCTTACAAAAYACAAAGAKCCTCTTCCACAGRTCACTATTTTTTCTCTTGYTACCRATAAGGAAATTGCAGTGCAGAAAGTCACCTGGTAAAGGCAACACAGTCTGTTAGAGCCAAGCAGCCTACCTCCTAGTCTTGTACAGTAACGCCTCACTTAATGTGGTCCTAGTTCACATTGCTTTGTTGTGTTGCTATTAGGGAACAAGCATGTTTAAAGTTGTGCAATGCTCCCTTACAATATCATTTGGCAGCTGCCTGTTTTGTCCACTGCTAGCAGGATTCTCTGCAGGATCAGCCCCTCCTTGAGGGGATTAGAACCAAGCGGGGCCAGCAGCCCCCATCCCCATCAGCTCCCCTAAATTCCCTGTAAGGTATGTGGCTCAGCAGCTGCCCAGCAGCAGTTCAGCTGTCCCTCCCCACACTACCATGCTGCTCTTGCTCTGCCCTCTGCCTTGAAGCTGCTATCAGGAGCTTCCTGCTTGTGGGGGAGAGGGTGCTGATATCACAATGTCCCCCTACTCCATACCCTCTCCACAAAGCAGAGGAGGGGGACAGAAAGGAGGGCACTTGCTGGAAGCTGTTGCTTCCTTTCTGAACTGGCTGATCTGCTTAAAAAGGCAGTGTACTTGAACTATGCTAATCCGACTTCAAAGGGCAATGCACATCTCTCTCTCTCACTCATGCACCTACTCCTCAGCCTTTTAGAAAGGCAGCAGCTGTGCATGTGCTGTCAGGAGGAGGGAGTGGTGCACTCCCACTGGATAGCATCGGCTCATCATATTCAGTTTTTGTAGTGAAGTGTTTGCAGCTACTGCCTGGCATCTATTGTGTTTCCTCCCTCCTGCTTTGTAGACTGTGAGGTTACATTAATAACTACGTATTAACCCTCGAGGGCTCAGCTGAGTGGTAGTCCATCATTTAGCAGCAAGGCATTCCCGGGAAATATCCTACCCTCTGACTTCACCACCTCAACCAAGCTTCACAGTCATTCATTGCTCTGTACAATATTAAACTGTTTGTTTAAAACTTATACTGTAATGTATATAAATGGCCTTTGTCTGGCAAAAAAAAATTCCATGGAACCTAACCCCCCGCCTCTATTTACATTAATTCTTAGGGGGAAATCGGATTCACTTAACAACATTTTCCATAAAGTTGCATTTTTCAGGACTATAACTCCAATGCTAAGTGAGGAGTTACTGTATTCTAATCACACACTCATCAACTTTGTCTTCTTACTATACTGTGAGGTGACCCAGGGCAACATTCAAATTTCAATCATCAGTTTGAGTTCAGTAGCAAGGAATTTTGACTAACA